>NW_026068145.1:1011954-1024061 GCF_014885135.2 Alexandromys fortis | reverse complement strand
AAAAAAAAAAAAAAAAAAAAAGAAAGAAAATAGGGTTTCATCGTAGCGGATCACGGAGATCCGCCTGTCTGCCCCCGGAGTGCAGGGATTACAGGTGTGTACCACCACCGCCATCCTGCCCCACTCTTCTGTCTTAAGAGTTTTGTGGTACTTATTCATATGTCTGCCCCTTTCTAGTTTGTTAAGCAATTAGTCTCAATTCAGTCAACACTAGTTGCTGGATAAATGCTTGTGGAGAGAATCTGTGCCCCAGAATCTGAAAGACTAGTGTTGGCCCTTGAGATCAAGAGAGCCTGTGGAAAAGCCTTTTAGAGAGAAAATAACTTTTTTTTAGTGTGCTGGGGCAAGCCCTATACCATTGTACCATGCCTCCAGACTCACATGATCCTTGATGTCGTGCTAAGAGACCACTGAAGCATTGTCTGGGACTTCTCTAATTTACAAATAATGACAGTTAGATACTTTACACCATTTACAAATACAAAGTTAGCTAAAATACTGTGAAATAAACAACAACAGCCATTTCAGTCTTAACAAGTAGCCCGCTCTGAGGGAACAATGGATGAGTTGACTTAGGAAATATTCTCATCTATTAAAACAGATTCTCAAGACCTACACAAAGGAGCAGCTTATTAGCATAGCTCCACAACATTCCGGGTGGTAATAAAGTGAATGTCTTTTTATTGTGTCTTAGACGCAGACAAATCAGTCTCATCAACTGGCCCTCATTAACTTGAATTATCTGAATTTGCAATTCTGCTCAGCGCAGAAAAGCACTGGTTCATTTTGTAGCTTGTCTTAGACGCTTGCTGGAACTCAGAGAAAATGGATGCCCTTTGGAAGGGGAGGGCGTCTCCAGTACACTTTGACTGAACTGGGACCACATGAGTGTCTCCCTGCCTCCACAAGTACTGCTCCCAGCCTTCTCTGCAACAAACAAAACACCCTGCCATCAAAACAAAAGCCCCCAAACATATAGCATATAGCACAAGCATATAAACTTTGAATGACGGCCACAGAGGCTCATCTGACAGACGGAAGCTCTGGGGTAGGAGACCTGGCTACAAACAACATACTTGTCTACTAAGCAGAGAGGGCTAGGTTCCCAATCAGGAGGTGTTTCCTTTCCTCTCCTCTTCCCCCCCCCCCCCCCCGTGTGTGTGTGTGTGTGTGTGTGTGTGCGCGCATGTATTGGGGGTGGGAGAAAGCCAGAAACTGAACACAGGCTGAGCTGCACTTAACTCAGCCTCCCTTGTTCACACTTTGATAGATATAATTTCCTTGGAGGCGTAGCTTCAAGAATAAGCTTGGGGGATATTGTCTCCTCCCTGCAGAGGATTAAACCCTGAAATAGGTTTAAATCCTTCGTGGAGCCTCTCTAGAGGCTGAGACACAGCTGGGTACGAAGGTAGAAAACACAGGAATTCCGGTAGCACTATTATGGTCTGGGCTATCGAGACAGAAAACTCCTAAACCAAGGTAGCCTAAGGTCCTGAATGAAACAGAAAGGCAGATTCTTTTTTTTAATTATTTTATTTTATGTGCATTGGTGTAAGGGTATCAGAGTCCCTCGAACTGGAGCTACAGACAGCTGTGAGCTGCCATGTGGGTGCTGGGACTTGAACCTGGGTCTTCTGGAAGAACAGCAATCTCACCAGTGGCCAAAAGGCAGACTTTTGACTTGCAAGAAAGTCCATATTCTCAATGTCTTAATTTTGACCCTCAGTTGACACATCTTTTTGCCTAGCTAAGGACACTTTTTTTCTCTGAGCTAAGGATTTCACTGCTAAAATAGTCCTTGCAAGGTGTGTAGGGTTTAAAGAAACTGATGTCAATGAAGGAGCACAGAGTGTATCTGAGGTTTTTTTGTTTGTTTGCTTTTCTGTGTAGCCCAGGCTGACCCCAAACTCACAGAGATCCACCTGCCTCTGCCCCTGAGTGCTGGGATTAAAGGTGTGCGCCACCATTGCCCGGTTTGTGGTTTTCCTTTTAAACACTAATTCAAAGCTACATTAATTTATGTGTGTGTTCATACTGTGGCTTACATGTGGAGGTCAGAGGCCATCTTGTAAGAGTCTGTTCTCTCCTTAGAGCATGTGGGGCTCAGGGATTGAATTCAGATTGTCAGTCTTGGCAACAACCTTCTGGGCCGTCTTCACCTGCTGGGCCCTACAATATTTTGGTTGATCTCTACAACTGTTGCTTTTTCAGTATTTTAATTTCCAATATATGATTTGAATCCATAGATGTGAAACTGATGGCTATGAAGAGCCAACCACGCTTACAATTCCCAGTACTGTGGGAGACTCAGCGTGGTTCTGCCCCCACACTCCATAATTCATCTGTTTTTTTACACACCGTGAGTAATGCCTTTACCTCAGGCCCTTCAGGGGAGTTGAAGAAGATGAAGTTTACACTCACCACTCTCACGAGTGTATAGTCTGACAAGTGGAAAAACCCACCCCAAGTTGTAAGCAAGCCTGGCGGTTCTGTCCTTTGAGTCCCTGCAGTACACCCAGAACTCTTACATTTCAGTTAGTCCTTATAGGTGTCACAATAACTCCGCACTATTCAACCAATGAAGGAGCTTCCTGAGGCATTAGGATCTTCCAGGGTCTGTGGGCTTCTCCTCTGCATGAGGAGACCTCAGAGTGCAGATCAGAAGAAACAAAGGTCCTTCAAAGTGGCTGGAGCCTCCAGGAGGAGCTGGATCTTGTGAGACTATATAAATACTCCCGAGACAGGTGGATTAGTGCAGGTCCTTCTAACAGTCGATGCCAATGTGGGAATAGATTGATGTGCTGGAGATATGTTGTGGCTCAGCCGGTAAAAGGCCTCGCCTGAGTTCGACCCTGGGAACCCACATCAAGGTGTAAGGAGAAAACTCCACAAGTTGTCCTCTGATCGAGCTCCAGAGATGCTCCATGGCACATGCCCCCAAGTAATAAGATATTATTAAGAAGAGGTATGTAGAAGGAATGTGCTTGAGGACCATGGAGGAAGGAGAGGCTTCAGCCAGCTGGGAGAAAGCATGTCAAGCCAAGGTTGGCCTTGTTCGACAAGTCTTGTGCACTGCTAGATGGGCCATTCTAAGAGCCACCCCTCCATCCTACTTGCTTCTCAGCTGGGAGCAGTTCTGTGACTCTCAGTGGGTCCTGATGGGCAGTCCCCGGTCCTGCACCTCACCACAGGAGATCTAAATGGTGTGTCTTCATGGTTACCATGATAGACCCAGAGCTGGTCACATTTCAGGGCTGCTATGTTGGGGGTGCTATTTCAGATTGACATACTTTCTGCGGCACTCGGGCTCTCCGGATCCTTCTCAAGAAATCCGGGGTTGTGTTGCATTCTCTCTTATCCATCATAGAGAGTAGCAGGGTTCTGAGAACCTTATGCTTAAAGTGGATCAATGCTGGGGTAACTCATCGATTACCAAATCCATCCAATCTCAGTTCCTTTCCTGTGTGATAATTCTACTAATTCCTTGTGGGGTTAGCATTCAGCAAGGCTGTGCTGGTTTAGGAAGTCAGGTTTGGACTATGTTGTGGAGGCCTATAACCTGCACTCAGCTGGTCTGTGGATTGCTTCGTGGTGAAGTTCTAAGGCAGCGCCATGTGCCTGGCTGTGTTCATCCGGCAGCAGTGTGTCTTGCAGACTGGAGAAGAGGGAGGCCCTCTGAGTCACTCCTGTCCGTCCTTACAGCCCTCCACCCCTTCTCCAGACAGAGGGTGTGGATCTCAACCAAAGCCCAGGGCAGGCTAGTGGGAGGGATAGCAGGTCACCCTGTACCAAGCTGACCAACCTCCCACAGTGAGAAATAATGGCCCATTGTCCCTCTGCTTCCTCCTCTGTTTTGCTCTGTATGGAGTGTCCAGGCAGCCTGCCAAACTGCCCTTGTGACTTCCTGGGGCCCAGAATTCTCCCTCATCTTCCTTCCACTGCCTCCCACACCAACTCCAGAGACACAGGGCAGCCACACAACAGATATAGAGAGGCGTGGGGTGCAAGTCATAAGACAGTCTCAGCAGTGACCCCATAAAGCCAGCTCCTGGTCCCCTGTTTAGTTACTGTAGAGGCTCTTACCCAAAACTCAAGTTAGGGAGGCAGCTATAAGGCCGTGGACAAAAGCCACAGCAGTCTAAAGCAGTGGCTTTTTCTTTGTTTTGTATCAGTCTCCCTCCGTGGGGAAGACTTGAAGTAGGCAGCAGCGTGCCTGGTGCTTAAGAGAGGCTGCCTCTGACTGTACCAGAACTGGGCTCAAATTCTGCCTCCCCACCCTTCAAGAACCGGCTGTGTGTACTCAGCCAGGGAGCTACTTATGTTCTCTGAGGGTTGCTCTAAGAATTAAATGGAGCATATGTTCCTTTCAGAGCAAAGGAGGTGCCTGGCATGTGTGAATAATGATTATTTTGATTATGTTCATGATCTTTGTCTACGTCGGTGCCTTGGGATGAGTGGGTGGGTATAGGTGAGTAAGAAACAGTTCTTACAGTTAAAGAGCAGAATCTTCTAAAAGTGATAAAAAGCCGTGTGGTGCTGGCACACACCTTTAATCCCAGCACTCAGGCGTATCTCAGTGAGTTCGAGGCTAGCCTGGTCTACAAAGTGAGTTCCAGGACAGCCAGGACTATTACATAGAGAAAGCCTGTCTCAAAAAGCCAAAAAAAAAAAAAAGAGAGAGAGAGAGATAAAAGTAGCTGGATGTGGTGGTGCACACCTTCAATCCCAGCACTTGGAAGGCAGAACCAGAGGTCAAGGCCAGCCTGGTCTATGGATCAGTTCCAGGACAGCCAAGGCTACACAGAGAAGCCCTGTCTCAAAAACCAAACCAAAACAATCAAAAGTGATATAGGTAATTTTGTTTTGTTTTGTTTTTCAAGACAAGGTTTCTCTGTGTAACATTCTTAGCTGTCTTGGGACTCACTTTGTAGACCAGATTGGCCTCAAAATCACAGAGATCTGCCTGCCTCTGCCTCCCGAGTGATGGGATTAAAGGTGTGCACCACCAGTACCCGGCTGAGCTTGCTCGGGGCTTAAGAACAATTACTGTTCTTGAAGAAAGAAGCTGGGGTTTGGCTCCCTGCACCCACATGGTGGCTCACATGTGTAACTTTAGTTCCAGGGAATCTGATGAGCTCTTCTGGCCTCTGTGTGCACCTCACAGTCACATGGTGCACATACAGGTAAAATACTCATACATATCAAAAATACAAAATTAAATTTGTTAAAAATAGCAAATGAAGCTGGACAGCAATGGCACACACCTTTAATTCCCGCACCGGCAGAGGCTGATCTCTGAGTTAGAGGTTAGCCTGGAATGAGTTCCAGGACTGTCAGGGCTACACAGAGAAAAACCTGTATCAAAAAACAAAACAACAGCCGGGAGGTGGTGGCGCACGCCTTTAATCCCAGCACTTGGGAGGCAGAGACAGACGATCTCTGTGAGTTCGAGGCCAGCCTGGTCTAGAAGAGCTAGTTCCAGGAAGGAACCAAAAAGCTACGGAGAAACCCTGTCTTGAAAATCAAAAAAACAAACAGACAAAAACCAACAAACAGCAAATTAAACCAATAACAACGTTTGCCAGCGGTCCGAGTCGCTGGCTAGACAGGAATAGCAAAGTCCTTCCACATTGGTCTCTGTACCAACCCTGCGTCTGAATTGGGAGCAGCTATGTGAAGTTTGCACGTTGGGTCCTGTAAAGCCGTAAATCCACTGTCTGCTCTAATGATCACAAACTAGATTGAGCTAGAGAAGGCCCAACTCTATTGTGATCTGGAAACTGAAGAACGCTTGTCTTTCCCTAAATCGCTTCTGGGACACGAGTGTCTAGATCACTGTCTTTCATGCTGTAGTGTGCCTAAAAATGGCATCCTGAGGTTGTGGACCCCAGACCCACGCATACTGTTCTTCATGCGCAATAGGAGCAGTTATTACATGTATTGGCTTTATTTCGGAGACCAGTTAATAATTCCAGGGCTGGCTGCAGGCGCTAACCTCTCCGAGTTACCCCAATACAAGTCCCTGTGTGCATTTCTGCCCTCCCTAGCTCTCCACCCTGTGTGCTCCCCTTCCTGGTGTGAGCTCCTACTCTGGCCTCTCTGCCACCCCATCTCTCTGTACTCTTTATGGGGTACCTTAGGAGTTTTATAGGGTACAGAGAGGTGGGGTAGCAGAGAGGCACGCACCATACAGTACCTTTCCACTGGACCATACCCCAAGTCCTGCCGTCCTTTATGACCCATTTGCCGAGCACTCTTAGTCATGGAGAACTTTGGCACCTGACTCAGAGTTATCCTCCCCACCGCTATCCAATACCCCGGTGACTCCAGCATCTCAGCCTACAACTCGTGCCAGTTCACAGTTTTGTGCAGTGCAGCCCACACCAATGCTCTTGCCTCGCTCCACCAGTGGACTTCACAGTGAGCTCACAGTGAGCCTCGAGCTCTCTGGTTCTCTTTGTATCCCTCTCCTTCTTCCCCTCCCCCCTTTTGTTTTGTTGAAATAGGGTTTCTCTGTAGCTTTGAAGCCTGTCCTGGAACTCACTTTGTAGACCAGGCTGGCCCCAAACTCACAGAGATCTGCCTGCTTCTGCCTCCTGAGGGCTGGGATTAAAGGCGTGTGCCACCACTGCTTGGCAGCCCCTTTCTCCCTCTAAGTCTTCAACTCCTCATTTTCCCCAGGCCTAAGCAAAAGGGGTTCCCATCCACTTCCGTAGTATAGGTCCCACTCCAATCTTCTAGGATTGTGCCCATTCCTAGAAGAGGTGGCATCTTCAGGCCAAGGGATCCCCTCCCCCCATATGAAGGCCCATTTCCACATAGAGGAGCTTTCCAAATCCTGTGAGCCTTCCGCAGCCTGTTCCAGGGCCTGCATGAACTCTACCCTTAGCTGGTTTGTGCTAAGGGTGGACCGAGTTGCATATCTATCTCTAAACCCATGCGATAGTCAGAGTGTGTAAACCTAAGGGGATGGCACTCGGCTGTGTGGACTGGGTGGCCCTCTACCAGTACGTATCAGAGCCTGCGGCAGTCAAAGAATGTGTGCATAGGGCCAGCTCTTCTGACAGGCCGTCTTTGAGCCCATGCAGGAGCAAGACTGACTTTACCTGCTGGATCTCAGAATTTCAGAATTGTGGACCAAGGACTCTCGTTTCCCACCTTTCTGAGCAAGGATGTCTTTAAAGTAATCCTGTGCTCATTTCACCATTGTGTGCTGGAAGTGGGTGAGGGCAGAAAGCTAGTCCCTAGTTCACAGGAACTGAAGTCAGGGAACTAGTCATCTAAGTGGCCCCATTCTGACAGGAAGCTGGAGGGTTGGGGCAGGTTATCTGTGAAGTAATTAATGTCCTTGCGTATAAGAATGGAAATAACTCTGTGAGCAAAGCATGGGCTGCAGAGTTGTAAAATATGTCCACATATTCACTGACACGTCTGTCACAGGATGCAGCCCAATTTCCCTCCCCTTGGTATAAACTGGTCTGAGTAATTTACTCTTTTTTTTTCCTGCATTTTCTTTATTTCTATTTTTTTTTCATTTTCAATACCATGGATTTTTGTTTTGTTTGTTGAAAAAAATTCCTTATGTAGCCCAAGCTGGCATCAAACTCACTATGCAGTCAAGAATGACCCTGTAGCCTGGCAGTGGTGGCACATGCCTTTAGTCCCAGCACTCAGGAGGCAGAGGCAGGTGGATCTCTATGAGTTCGAGGCCAGCCTGGTCTACAAGAGCTAGTTCCAGGGGCTGGAGAGATGGCTCAGTGGTTAAGAGCACTGCCTGCTCTTCCAAAGGTCCTGAGTTCAATTCCCGGCAACCACATGGTGGCTCACAACCATCTGTAAGGAGATCTGGTGCCCTCTTCTGGCCTGCAGGCAGATTACTGAGAATACTGTATACATAATAAATAAATAAATCTTTAAAAAAAAAAAAAAAAAACTAGTTCCAGGACAGGCTCCAAAGCTACAAAGAAGCCCTGTCTCAAAAAACAAACAAAACAAAACAAACAAACAAAAGACCCTGATCTGTCTGCCAGGTGCCAGGATTCCAGGCACGTGCTACCACATCAGGCTTGGTCTTTTAGCAGTTTGGATGTGAACATTCAGATTGTTTACTGAATCCTGCTCAAAGTGAAGACCTTGAAACAATTTCTCTTTAAACTTATCCTGTCCTATCTATGCTCTCCACCCAAGATAGCCAGGAAATTAGATTCCTCCCTCCCCAGACAAGGTTTCTCTGTAGTTTCTCTCCAGCCCCCTTAACTTATTTTTATGTCGATGTATTTGTGGCATATGCAGGGAGCAGCCAAAGCCCTGAGAAATGAAGTCCTGTGTGAATGCATATTAGACCCGGGTATGGCCATGCCATAGAATCCCAAGGCCTCCAACCCTTGGGACGATTGGCAAAACCCATGTGGATGGAGCCCAAGAGAAATGGCAAAGCTTCCCTCGAAGGTATGAATGTTTATGGAAGGCTGATGACTGGAAAAACTAGCAACAGTCCCTTCCTCCTCCCACACGTCTACAGCCTGAGACCACTGCCTGCAGACACCTCCTACCAAGACTGCCTAGCCCCTGCCCCTATGCAGGTTGCAGTGACAGCAATCAGAGAACCCCACCTCACCTCAGTTTCACTGTACGGAGATCGTTTCTTCATCCCCTCCCTGCCCCAACCAGGGTTCCTGGACCAAAGCTGCATTGGCCATGGTGGTATATATACATATATTTTCCATGTGGGTGCATGTGCAAATGTGTGCACATGCATGCCTGTTTCTTCGTTGATGACTCTCTAATTTACTGAGGCAAGGTTTCTTGCTGAATCCAGAGCTTGCCAATTTAACTGGGTTTTGGATTGGGGAAGCCCAATTTGCCATATTTTCACTGTTTAGGACGAGAGTGAAAACTTCACCATGCTTGAGTCGAGGAAAAGTTCAGAGATAACTGGTTTGTGAGTGTGTATGTGTTCGGAGTCTTTGCTCTCAGTCCGACTGTATGACTATTAAACATTATTAAACCTCACCTTAGAGATGAGGAAACTGAGGTTCACGGGCTAAATTGCCTGAGTTTTATTGAATTGAAGCTTCAATTGTCTCCATGTCTAATTTGTATGGGTGTCTGTGTGGGTTCAGGCATGCACGCTTATGCCCGTGGAGAGCAAAGGACTTCGGGTAGTCTCTATTGCTCTTCCCCTTATTCCCTTGAGGCCGAATCTTTTACTGAACTTAGAGCATTCTGTTTGCTGACCAGTTGGCAGAGAGCCTCAGTGACCCACTTGTTTCTGGTTCTGGGGCTATTACTGGATTTTAATGTGGGGGCTGGGGATCGGAGCTCAGGTCCACCCGCTGAGCCCTCTCCCAAGGCCCTGTTCCTATCTTCATTAGCGCGCACATTTCTTCTTCCCCCTATTTATCTCAGGCTGTAGCTTAGCCTCATACTGGCAGCGATCTCTCTGTTTCCCAAGAATCAGGACTGGCTGCTCCCCGATTCTCCTTGCACATCCAGAGAATGAGAGCACCCTTCTAATGCCTGGCAAACACGAACCCTACAGTTCTCCTCCTAGCTCTCCAGGCATCTCAACCAGGGGAAGCCTATTTCCCTACTGGATGGAGCATGGCTTCTGCACGTGTGTGAAAGCCATCCCATGCTTGAGTGGGAAGGAGGCTGCAGGAGCGCAACCATGAGGCTCTCAGAGCAGAGCCCACCGAGCCCGGCCCAAATTGGTTCCTCGGGAGCCCAGCCCCACCAGAAGATGACATTGCAGTGGGCGCTGAACCCACGAAGGAAGGGACTGGAGGCTGCAGATGGCGCAGCATACCTCACTTCGACCTCCCCGGCTCTGAAGTCCGGATCGGGCGGCGACTGCCTGCACTCTTCCTTGTTAGGACCCTCAGCCCGGAGGTGGAGGGGGTGCACGTGACCCTACGTGCTGCGGCGCCCCGCCCCGTCGTGACGCGCGTGGCCTCTCCCACACTGGCCCCGCGGGTGCCGTTGCGCCGCCTCCGCCGTTCCCGGCCCTCGCCTCTGGGGCTGCCCCGTACATTGCCTGACCCGTGGCCCGCCAGCTCCTTCTCGCCCGGTCCCAGCCGGAAGGTCCGAGACAGCTCACCTCGGGGGATCGTCGTGCCCTCAAACCCCGTGGCCCCTCCGGAGCAGGTGGGAGTGGGCGGCGGGCGGCGCGGCAAGGACAAGCACAGCGGACACCCCGGGCGGCGGCGGCGGGGTCCTGGCTGGGGGAGGCCAAGCTTGCGGCGGGGCGCAACGGTGTCTCCTTCACTTCGCCCTCCAGCCGCGTTGGCTGCAGCGCAATCGCCAGGTAGCGGAGCGGCCTTAACTGCGAGCGGAGCGGCGGCGGCAGCGCCCCTCAGGACACCCGCAGGTACTACGTCGTCCGCCTCACGCCGAGCCCGGCCTAGGCCGAGCGGGCCGCCTGAGCGGACTCGGGACGGCCCTGCTCCCATAAGATGGCCGCACCGGCCCCAGCCCCGGCCCCTTGCCCTTCTGTCCGAGATCCCCTGTGGGCCCTCTGATCGTTCCCTGACCGCACTTCTTGTCCCTTCTACAGATCTCCTTTTCCCCGCGGCTTCGCTATGGCGGACTGTTGTGTACAGACATGCCCACGGCGTAAGTAGATCGATAGACATGTCAGCGGTGGGGCTGCTGTGTCCCCTTTGGGAAACCATAGCCGGCCCCTCAGCGATCCACATGCCTGCAAGGTCTCTGCTGACGGACACGGTGCTGGGCTGTTGGGTTGCAGATAGGGGCTCGCGCCCTGGGCGTTGGTTCTTAGCCGTACCCACCCTCTGCTTTTGGATGTGTCATTTACAGATCCGAAAGCAAAAGAGAAACTACTAGTTGTTGAATTCCATTTTGGAGAATTAGATCAGTCACTTTGCTGGAGGAAGTAGTTCTCCGGCCTGCAGGGACCGTGCACTACAAGGTCATTTCTCGTGTTCCTAAGGGCGTGGACGTGCTCTTTAGAATGAATGAGCTGCGGGAGCTCAGATTCCGTGCCCTTAAGCCTCACTGCATTGGCGGAGTACTTGGGAGTCATATTAATGTGTTCAAAGTGCTATTTGATATTTAGTTGCCGTAGATACTTTACTGAAACAGAAGATGGTTGTATTTTACCCCCTATGTTTCAAGATGTTAAATTTCCGCCTCCGTGCCTCAATGTTGGTTTTGTTCTTGGAAGACATACCAAGGGATTTGCTAGGGGAAAATCCCTAAGTTTTGGTTTTTATCTCAGTTAAATCAGTCAATCCCCTTGAATACCGGCAAGTGTGTACACACGTACTAGTGTTGTGAGACTGGATACATTGTTCCGGAATTAGATAGGCTACCCCCTACCGTATTAGAACAGTCTGGTAGAACCGCCCCAAGTTTATATTACCACATAGCTTTTAGGAGTAAATATTGTTACGGATGGCTATTTAGAGTCAATTTTGTCGTGGTTCTAGAGGCATCAAAAACATAGTTCCCCTTAGTCTGCTTTCATGTAAATATTAGTCATAGTCCAATCATAATCCAGTCACATTAACTGTAGAATGTTTCTTTTCCCCAGCAATGTGTATCCCTCCATCCTATGCTGACCTTGGCAAAGCTGCCAGAGATATTTTCAACAAAGGATATGGTAAGGACTTTAGTTTTGATTTTAGCGTTTTTTTTTTTTTTTTTTTTTTTTTTTTTGTGCCATGCCTCATATTGGGATGTTTTTTGCTGAAAAGAGAAAATGTGTACTTGGATCCCTCAGGAAATTGGCTTGTTTTTCCAGACTGGATATCCTGATGGGTTGATGCTTTTTGTGTTATAGACTGCTATGCTGCACCAGGTTTCTTCAGGTCGAAGTTTACGAATTCTAACCTTTTAAGGGAAAAACTTTTACTTTTTTTCTTCTGTGTTTTTTGAGACCGGGTTTCTCTGTGTAGCCCTGGCTGTCCTGGAACTCACTCTGTAGACCAGGCTGGCCTTGAACTCACGGAGATCCACCGGCCTCTGCCCCCAAGTGCTAGGATTAAAGGCTTGTACTTTTATTCTCTTCAGTGACAGCTCAGCCCCGACTTAGTGTTTTCATTTTGTGTTTGTGACTCCTGGGAGGACCGAAGCCTTAAGGGGTT
>NW_026068145.1:1008547-1011159 GCF_014885135.2 Alexandromys fortis | reverse complement strand
CCTCGAACTCACAGAGATCCACTTGTCTCTGCCTCCCGAGTGCTGGGATTAAAGGCGTGCGCCACCACCGCCCGGTTTAGTAACTGGCTTTTAATATAAAAACTGAGGATTTAATATAATGGCTATATTCTATCAGTCATCCATAGAGATGTCTACATATGTCCATCCTAACTTTAATATCACTTAGCATGTTAATCCCTCCTAGCTGTTAAGAAAGGGATAAAGTAAAAGTATTGTGTGCCTTTTTTTTTTCTCGAAAGGTTTTTGTTTTGAAATTTGGAGAAGGATGTGTTGTGCATATGTTAAACTATGATTATGGGGCACTTTTGATAGTGCATACTGTTCTGCATATAACTGCTGTCTATTAGAGTTGTTCCTGGTGGGGCTTCTTAAAGCTCAGAGCTGTTGCATTTATGGGTTTTTATATTTGTCCTGTCCTGTGCTTTCCTTGGTTTGCAAAGAAGTCTAAATGTTTAGTGATGGCTGAGTGACTAACTTAGCTGGGATAAGAGGTTATAGAATATTGATTAGCTGATAGTTAATATTTTCTACTGTTGCTGGAGATTGAACCCAGGGCCTTGCATCTCTATTATTAATCTTTATTTTCAGCCCACTGGGTTTTTAAATGTTTGTGCATGTTACTTTACTGTAAAATAAACACCATTCTTGTCTTTAAAGTGCTTACTTTCAGGTGGGGGTGTAACGCAGTGCTTGAGGGCCAGTGCTGCAAGACAAACACCCCTTTCTAGTTGGTAGACAAACTTTAAGCGGAGAATAACCGGAGAATTGTATTAAGCACTAGATTTATAAGCCAAAAATTCTTGTTGGAAAGGACAAGCTTATTGTAAAACAAGGTTAGGGAAAGTTATAAAAGTAAGTCTAAGATTTTGAAGGATATCTAGGAATTGGATCTAAGAGGGTATGTTTTTGTTTTGTTTTGTTTTGTTTTTTTCAAGACTGGGTTTTCTCTTTGGAGCCTGTCCTGGAACTAGCTCTTGTAGACCAGGCTGGCCTTGAACTCACAGAGATCCTCCGGCCTCTGCCTCCTGAGTGCTGGGATTGAAGGAGTGCCACCACCGCCTGGTGAGGCTATGTTTTGTTTATACTTTCTGAATAAAATTGGATAGTATCGGTGCTCTAATATACAAACCTACTCAACTAAATTCTATTAAGGCCATTTTCTTTATTGAACTGCAGAGATGTTCAGTCTACCCAAAATGTAAAGATAAGTTCACAGCGATGGAGTGAGTTGCTTTATTGTTGGTTTCACAGGTTGTGCCCACAGGTTGATGTTGACTTAGTTTCCTGAGCATTCATTGGCATACATTAGACTGGTCCTTGGGTGCAGGACTGATAGATGGTAGTAGGTGGAGCTTGGGTCATTAACCATTGTCATGAGGGATTAAAAACTGAGAACAACTGCTCCCCATATACATTTTCCATTTCAGTTGTTTGCTGGAAGAACCGTGCTTCACATGTATTTAATGTTACCCTGTTGTTTGAGATGCATGCAAAGCTACAGAGCTTTCCCTTTTGTCAGCTCTGTTGGCTCATCCCACAGCAGGCTGTGCTGTTACGGTTGAGAAGACAGACTTCCACAGTTAATTAAGGGTTTTCCTCGGTGCTTCTCAGTTAGCCAGTGACACCTCATCCCAGACTAAGACTCCTAACTTTATAGCAAATGTTCTTTCCTAATATAACCCGGTGCAGTTTAGTTTAGTTGGTTTTGGTTTTTCGAGACAGGGTTTTTCTGTAGCTTTGCTCTGTAGACCAGGCTGGCCTCTCAACCTCACAGAGATCCACCTGCCTCTGGCTCCCCAGTGTTGGCATTAAAGGTGTGCACCACCACCTGGCAGTTTCTAATATTTCTTAACTCTACAGGTATCACAATTTCTGATAAACTTAAAACAAAATTTAGGGGGCTGAAGAGATGGCCCAGTGGTTAAGAGCACTGGCTGCTCTCTCAGAGAACCCAGGTCCAATTCCCAGCACCCACATGACAGCTCACAACTGTCTGTATGTTACTCCACTTCCAAGGAATCTGATGCCTTCATACCAGATGCACATAAAATAAAGCTAAATAAATATTTCAAAATATTAAAAAATGAAAACAGCCTTCCAGTGACTAGGATGTAGCAACCGAAAGTCAGAACTACAACAGATTGCTGAAAGGTTACATTTTCCTTTGGGCCGTTCACTCAAGTGTGATGCCTGGTAAAGACAGATCCTTAGTAAATCCTGAGATACAGCCTCCTTCTGTGTTTCCCTTTCACTTCGTATGCAACAAGGGATTGGCAGGTTGTTCTACACAAATCCATGATTAAAACTTTTTAAAAGATTATTCATTTTTAATGAAAAGCGGTGTTTTTTTTTTTTTAATTTTACATGTATGAGAGTTTGCCTTTATGTCTTTGTGTGCCTGTGGTCTCAGGTTTCTTGGAATTGGAGATACAGGTGGTTGTGAGTTGTCATGTGGATGCTGGGGACTGAATTTGGGTCTCTGCAAGAAGTGTGTTTCCTTACTGGCCATTTTCCAGTCTGCAGCTAAGCTTTTTATGGTACTTTAGATTAATTCCCTTTTTTTTTTTTTTTTTTTTTTTTTTTTTTTTTTT
>NW_026068145.1:963869-1007993 GCF_014885135.2 Alexandromys fortis | reverse complement strand
TGGCCTTCATGGCATCTATACTTCATATTCACATATATGCAAATAAAAATAATTCCTTAAAAAAGAAAAAAGAAGGTCTCCGGCGAGATGGCTTCAAGGTTACTTTGCGGAGTGGGCACTCTGGCGGCTCAGGCCCTGAGGGCCCGCGGGCCCCATGGCACGGTTGCGACGCACTCCACGGCTTCTAGAGGTGGTGTCCCTACTGATGAGGAGCAGGCTACAGGGCTGGAGAGGGAGATCATGATAGCCTCACAGAAGGGACTGGATCCATACAATATGCTACCTCCAAAGGCAGCTTCGGGCACCAAGGAAGATCCTAATTTAGTCCCGTCCATCACCAACAAGCGGATAGTGGGCTGCATCTGTGAAGAGGACAACTGTACCGTCATCTGGTTTTGGCTGCACAAAGGCGAGACTCAGCGGTGCCCAAGCCGTGGAACCCATTATCAGCTGGTGCCCCACCAACTGGCCCTCTGAGCCCTGTGTTAACTTTTCAGAATATGATGGAAAACTTCCCTCCAATAAACTAGCCATTGTATTGGCTCCTCCCCCAAAAAAAGAAAAAAGAAAAATAGACTATTTGGATTGTTGAATTTAAATTTTACTTACAATTTTTCACATTTTGTGTGAAGATTATGTGTATGTGCAGGCATACTTGGGTCATGTGGGCGGAGGTTAGAGGGCAACTTGCAGAACTCTGTCCTCTCTTCCTGCCATGTAGGCTTTAGAGATGGAAGTTAAGTCATCAGGCTTGACAGTAAGCCTTTCTTCTATCCAGTGAGCATCTCAGCAGCCCTGTATGTCTGACTTTATTGACTAGGTAGAAACGTTAGGTGGCATTGTAGTGGCATCAGTCGGTCGGAGGTAATTCTTCACTGTTGGGTTTGCTTTGGAAGTAGCTTAAGATAAAGATAGAATGTTCTATAAATTAGGCAGTGGTTTCTTCCAGGCTTAGGAGAAGGAGGGTTCATGAGGTTGTTTATTGTCTTATTAGGAATTTTCAACATCTGGTTCATCTAACACGGACACTGGTAAAGTTAGCGGGACCTTGGAGACCAAATACAAATGGTGTGAGTATGGTCTGACTTTCACAGAGAAATGGAACACCGATAACACTCTGGGGACAGAGATCGCGATTGAAGACCAGGTAATGGTTCACACACTTGCTTTTGTGTATTTTTGTATTTCAAAAAGGAAATCAAGGGCTGGAGAGATGGGTCAGTGGTTAAGAGCACTGCCTGCTCTTCCAAAGGTTCTGAGTTCAATTCCCGGCAACCACATGGTGGCTCACAACCATCTGTAATGAGGTCTGGTGCCCTCTTCTGGCCTGCAGACATACATGCAGACAGAATATTGTATATATAACAAATAAATAAATTTAAAAAAAGAAAAAAAAAAGGAAATCAAGCTGAACATAAATTCTCATAAGCTCTTTTTCTCCTAAAATAGATCTGTCAAGGTTTGAAGCTGACATTTGATACTACCTTTTCACCGAACACAGGGTAAGTGTTTATATTTTTATGAAGTGCTTTGAACTTGAAGCATTCTTGTCTGCTCAGGAGAGAAGCAGCTTCACTTCAGTCATTCACTTCTGCTTGTGAACACTGCTCGACACTGTTGGCTTGCTTCAGAAATAGCCTCTTCAGTGTGGCAGTGCTAATTGTTTCTTAGCATTTGTGACTGGTAGTTTACAAAACTCTTCTCCCTGTCTCCCTGTGGGTTCCATTTGTTTCGTTGTTTTTATTTTATTTTATTTTATTTGGTTTTTTCAAGACAGGGTTTCTCTGTAGCTTTGGTGCCTGTCCTGGAACTAGCTCTTGTAGACCAGGCTGGCCTCAAACTTACAGAGATCCTCCTGCCTCTGCCTCCCGAGTGCTGGGATTAAAGGCGTGCGCCACCACTGCCCGGCTTATTTCGTTGTTTTTAATCCTGAAATTTTCATACTGCAGTTTATTTAAATCTTTCATGCCCCCCTTGTAGAGTTAGATATATAAATCTGTCACTAGCATCATTTTGAAACTAGTCTTTCCTTTTTTCAGGAAGAAAAGTGGTAAAATCAAGTCTGCTTACAAGAGGGAGTGTATAAACCTTGGCTGTGATGTTGACTTTGATTTTGCTGGACCTGCGATCCACGGCTCAGCTGTCTTTGGTTATGAGGGCTGGCTTGCTGGGTACCAGATGACCTTTGACAGTGCCAAGTCAAAGCTGACAAGGAGTAACTTTGCAGTAGGCTACAGGACTGGGGACTTTCAGTTACATACTAATGTGTAAGTATTCCTTTATAGGCTCTCAGGATGCTGTGGGATGTCATTTCTTTTGATCTGTTTTTAATTTAAAGGGTGTCTGACATGGGATAGTTTTAGGAGCTCCTCAGAAGCATGTAGTGTAGACACTGAGAGTGCATGCTTAATGTCACCAAGGCTTGAGATGCTTTATAGCTTTAAGGGGCTGGGAGTGGGAGGTTAGACGTTGACAGACTGCTACCAGTGCTGCTGTCTCTGAGTAATGATAGAATGGGTGGGGTCCTGGTTTGATAGGATTATTTTAGCATGTACGATCATGTGGTGCCTTACATTTTTAATTTGGGAGGGAGAAGCGGCTGTATCTTCCTGAGATTGAGCCATCTTAGTGTACATAGTGAGTTCTAGGCTGGCCAGAACTACATAGTGAGCACCTTTCTCAATAAAGAAAAAAGGAAAAAAAATGGTGGTTTTTTTTTTTTTTTTACCTAACTCAAGTTAGATTACATAGAAAAGGACTTAACTGTTTTCCCCATAAAACAGTGTATTGGTATGTAACAGAAGTACAAAAGAAAACCATTTTCCATAATCCATAATTCCATTTTTATGACATAAAAATGGAGGTTAACTGTGGAAAACTTAATGTCCCAGGAATTGAACTCAAGTCCTTAGGCTTGGTGGCAAGGGCCTTAAGACCCAGTAAGACCCCTGTCTGTCTGTCTCTGGTCCTAGTCCCATCAGCTACTCTTAAATAGTGCATGGAGACTTCTTATTAATTTTGAAAGCTTGGTCTTAGCTTAGGCTTGTTTCTAACTAGCTCTTAGAACTTAACCCATTTCTATTAACTAACCTACAAGTTGCCATGTGCTACTTCTGTGTTTGTTCCCTCTGCATCTGGCTGGTGACCTGACCCCGCCTTCCTTTCTTCCAGAATTCCCCCTGTCCAGAATTCCCGCCTAAACCTCCTGCCTTGCTGTTGGCTGTTTAGCTTTTTATTAAATCAGTCACAGTGACATATTTTTACACAGTGTAATCTCAGCTCTGCCTTGCCTGAAATTTCCTACCTTGATATATAAACTTTTGGTGAACATTTGTGTGTGTGCATGTGTATGTGCGTGGTACTGCTGGGAGTTGAATCCAGGGCTTCATCCATGGTAGGCAATATTCTGTCCTTGGTCCTAACCCCTCTGCTCTGTGTGTAGGTGTTGCACACCTCAATCCTAGCATTTAGGAAATAGAGGCAGAAGGATCTCTGTGAGTTTGAAGCCAGCCTGCTCTACATAATGAGTTTCAGGACAGCCAGGAATACATAGAGAGACCGTGCCTTTAAAAACATGAGGCTGGCCGGGTGGTAGTGGCACATGCCTTTAATCCCAACACTCGAGGCAGAGGCCAGCCTGGTCTACAGAATGAGTTCCAGGACAGGCTCCAAAGCTACATAGAAACCCTGTTTCAAAAAATCAAACCAAACAAAACATGAGGCTGGGCTGGAGTGATGCCACAGCAGTTAAAAGAGCACTGGCTGCTCTTCCAGAGGACCCAGGTTCAATTCCCAGAACCCACATGGCAGCTTTACAACTGTTCGTTACTCCAGTTCTAGGGGATCGGACACCTCTGTGCAAACGGATATCAGGTAGAACACCAGTATACATAAAATAAATCATTAAAAACATGAGACTGGGGCTCTTGCACGCTAGGCAAGCATCCTAGTGGTGACTAGGCCACCTGCTCAGTGCTAGTGGTCGTTTATATAACATGTGGTGCTGCAGTGTTACCCTGTGCCTTAGAAATGGTTACATTGTCTATTCTAGATTCTAATTCAAAATATCTTATAGCAATAATGGGACAGAATTTGGAGGATCAATTTATCAGAAAGTGTGCGAGGATTTCGATACCTCGGTAAATCTTGCTTGGACGTCAGGTACCAACTGCACTCGCTTTGGCATTGCAGCTAAATACCAGTTGGATCCTACTGCTTCCATTTCTGTGAGTACTTCTTCACCTCAGAATGGGGTTTTGGTTGTGGGAATTACTCTAGGTATATTGGATGGTGTGGAAAGCTTGCCCGGGAGTCACACAGGCCATGTTGACACATGTACTGAGGTTAGAATTGGAATGCTGCTTTTCCTGTGAAAATTGGGATAGAGGTTTGATTTTTCAAGCTAGCTCACTGGTGATTTGGATGAGAATGGCCTCCATATGGTAATAGATTTGAATGCTTGGTGGGACAGATTAGCAGGTGTAATCTTGTTGAAGTGTGTGTGTCACTTGGCAGGTTTTGAGGCTTCAAAAGCCCAGTCATTCCCCGTTAACTTTTTCTGCTTGTGCCTACCTGCCTACTGCCCAGCTTTCCACCGTGATGGTCATGGACTCTCTGAAAGCAGGAGCCCCGAATTAAATGCTCTCTTTTTATAAGTCACCTTGGTCATAGTGTCTTATCACAGCAGCAGAAAAGTAACTAAGACAATCACAGACGTTCACTTGAATTTGAGAGCTGCTGGATTAGTATTGTTGATATCCGTGAGCCCCCAAGCCTGGCTAAGCTCCAGGTAACCCATGTTTGGAGTCCTGGGTTGTTTGTACTTGTGTTGGGGAATAATAATAGTATTTTTGATTTCATATTTTTGTGGTTTATGAAATCAGATTTGGTCTGAAAGGTCACTGAAGAAAGAGACTAGAGTTTGGCAAGAGAAAGGATTTAATATTACTGTTGCTGGTGGTGGGGCTGGGGAGGAACATCTTCCTGGGACTGTTGGCCTAAAAACCTGCACCTCCAGGGCTACTACTCTCCTTCTTCTAAGGCCAGAGCAAGGTGTTTGGCCACTCTTGTCTGATTCTTGGCTCTTTCTTCTGTTTGTGTCTTTAGTGAAACATAGTGGCTTGGGTAGAAGAACGTGTGCTGTGAGGGTGGGGATTGACTTCCATTCCTGGCAGATCAGCGGCTGTTACTGTGTGTCAGGGACTGTCTGTACTGTATGTACTAGGTATGACAGGAAGTTAAACAGTTCAGGAGAGTTAGTGCTATTACATAAAGTACTCTTGATCCTCAAGAACTTGTGTTTCAATACCTTAAGCAGGTATGTTTTAGTCCCATCTTTGTTTTATGATAAAACATAAAACATATCAGACACAGTGTAAAGTGAAAAATACCCAGAATGCTTCTCCCTTTGATAAGTCAGTGACACATTTATGACTCCTGCTGTATCTGACTGCACTAGGAAAGCATTCTGCTCAGCACAACGTTCTCTCTCACATTGCTGGTCTTCAGATGTGTGCTTGTGGCACCATAGCAGACTGGATGCCCGTGTAGAGACCCCTTTCAGCTAATAGTGTCCATGGGAAAAGGTGGCTTGGGGCCTAGGTGTCATTGAGTGACTGCTGCCAGTCATTGTGGAATCATGGCAGCGTTTCCCATCAATAGAGCTGTTGATGACCCAGTGGAGCAGCGCCTAGAAGCATAGGCATTATCTTGATTGCGGTTTTTTTTTTTTGATTGCGTTTTGATGTTTATACATCACAAGAAGAGTCACTGAATCATTCCAGATCCATTGTGCTCGCAGCAAGATGTTAGCTTTATTTTGTAGCTCCCAGGATGCTGAAGAGCCCAGTTGTCTGTCTAGGCTCTGGAGTTGGCAGTAAGTTGCAGGTGTATCTGTGCTGTGGCCTCCAGGCTGCATGTGTCCTGTATAGTACCGTCACATTGCTAGGTAACAACATTAGGATGCAGTGTGGATGGACTGGACATATGTGAGCATCTAGCTGGGGTAGTGGAGACTTGTGCTTGGAGCTGCTGCTTAACATATTTGCTCTTCAGCATTCCTGTCAACCCTCGAAGTCTGTGACCTAAATCCTAAATTGTCAGGGCATATAAGGAATTGGTAAACTTCCCCATTGGAGCCTCATGAGGCCCCAACTAGTTATAGCCCAAATCCAGCAGCTGAGAGTTAAGAGCGTGAAGAAGGAATTAAGCTGTGGGGATCTGAGAAAGAACCCTGGGAGTGGTGATGTGTGGAAAGCCACAAGCTTATAAATTCCTCATGTACATTCCAAAGATGGCTTTCACCTCTAGTGGGTCTGGTAGGCGTCATCAGCCACATTGTAGCTTTTGTGCATAGAGAAGACTCAAGGGCGACTTGATATTGTGTGGGCAATAGGGGTCTCCGTATACATCCCAAGGGGATAAAATGTGTGGTTGGACCCTAATGACAATTTGACTTTGAGTTAATGTTTAATTTTAAGTTGCACTTGGTGTTTGCTTAATTCATGATACTAAATTTTAGTATCCTATTGAGTTAAAGCCCTGGGCTCTATAGTTCATGCTGGGGAATACCCAAGAGCTTTGCTCCCTTCAGAAATGTCTTTCTCTTTTTCCAGGCAAAGGTCAACAACTCCAGCTTAATTGGAGTGGGTTACACTCAGACTCTGAAGCCTGGTAAGTGTTGTTAATAAAGTAGCATTGTTTATACAACCTCCCTCTCCTTTTAAATAAGATTCATTTGTTTCAAGTGTCTGGGTGTTCTGCCTGCTTGAATGTCCACACTAGAAAAGGGCATTGGATCCAGATACAGACAGTTGTGAGCCACCATGTGGGTGCTGGGAATTGAACCCAGGACCTCTTCTATCAAAATCAATCAATCCCTCCCTCCCTCCTTCCCTCCCTCGTCCCCGTCTTTCTTTCTTTCTTTTTTTTTTTTTTTGGTTTTTTGAGACAGGGTTTCTCTGTGGCTTTGGAGCCTGTCTTGGAACTAGCTCTGTAGACCAGGCTGGTCTCGAACTCCCAGAGATCCGCCTGCCTCTGCCTCCCGAGTGCTGGGATTAAAGGCGTGCGCCACCATCGCCTGGCTTCTTTCTTTCTTTCTTCCTTCCTTCCTTCCTTCCTTCCTTCCTTCCTTCCTTCCTTCCTTCCTTCCTTCCTTCCTTCCTTCCTTCCTTTCATTCATTCATTTTTCTAGACAGGGTTTCTCTGTATATTTTTGGTTGTCCTGGAACTCATCTCTGTAGACCAGGCTGGCCTCGAACTCAGATATGCCTGCCTCTGCCTCCCACTTGCTGGGATTAAAGGCGTGTGCCATCACCCCTGCCTAAAACTAGTTTTTTTTAGTTTATTGTTTTGTACACGTTTCAAGGCTGTAGTGGGCTGATACTCCCCTCCTGGAAAGTTGCAGCTTATGACTCCCTCCCCCTTGCTCTGTATAGTGAGGAGGCGGCCTGAACATTACACTGCCTTCCTCATTCTATAGAGAGCCGCACTCCTAGCCATCTAGCGCACTGTGTAGTTTCTCACTGCCGTCTAAATGGTGTCTTGGACCAGAGTTTACTTGGTCTGTCTCTGCATCCCCTTGAGGCACAAGGGGTTTCAGAGCAGCTTCGGGGTATACGCAGGCAGATTGTCACTCAGTGGATCTGAGGTGTAGAGCTCTGGAGCGCTTAGAGCAGTTGACCATTTGTAGTGGGGACCCTACTTCCTACACCTGACCAGTTCCTGCTGGCATACCTGGCACCCTTCTTACATCAGCACTACCTACCTACCTACCTATGTGTGCTTCCCACTCGCCCCAGAGGTCTCTTGAGGATTCAGTTACAATCTGGGTAGTATAGTGACCATGATTTTGGCTTAGAACACTTTGAACTTATTACTAACCTTTTGAGGTCTCAGGTGTACATTTCCCATGATTGCTAGTATTCACGGTTCATCCAATGCCCATTGGGATTAGTATGGTAGTTGTGGGCTTAGGCAGTAGTGGGGGTTGAGTGGTTGTCAGGGCCATCATGGTGGTTTGCTTTGTTTGCAGGTGTGAAGCTTACACTGTCTGCTCTGGTAGATGGGAAGAGCTTTAATGCTGGAGGCCACAAACTTGGGCTTGCCTTGGAACTGGAGGCTTAATCCAGTTGAAAGAAACCTCTGGGAACGGATATCAGAAGATTTGGCCTTAATATATTTCCAAGTGACCAGCAGGCTCCTCCCCTTCCCCCCAGAAGGTGATCAAATCAAAGGATGATTAAACAAGAGCTGTATTTTAAATATTTAGACAGTTTCCTGTTGGCTGGTGTTAGTTGGATGCCGCCGTCGTGCAGTCACCACACCTTATTTAACTGTATTTAACTGTTAAATGTGCTACCCACCAGTGATGAAATAGACGTTTATGAAAACCGTGCCATGGTGTGCATGTTTGTTTTATGTTCTTTTAACATTGACTATTGTACTAAATGAGATGGATCAGTCGATATTTTAAGATGAGGTAAAAGATTTTCTTTTGTTATATTCAGCCATCATTAGAATTACTTTGATAATCCCCAAACATGACAAATTATGAATAAACAAGTGTACATAACTAATGACTCCACGTATGTGCAGTTACAGATTGGCCAGCCAGGGTCTAACCTTGGTTAATACTTTCTTCTGGTGAGCAGTTTGCTCTTTACCTAAGTCTGTGCAACCAAATTCCTGTGTCCTTAGCATAATTCCACGAGGTCTTTGAGACTACAATAAAATCAGAGGATACATACTTCAGCATTCTTCAGTTTCTAAGTTCGTGCACACTTACAATGAATCACTGTTAGCTCATGCATGATGCAGCAGTGGTGCTGAGTGGTTAAACAGGCATGCCATCCCCTGAACCCCAGCTATTGACACTGGAGGAAGAGGACCCTGAGCGGAGCAGTGCAGGGACAAGAGGGCGGGGAGAGGAGGAAGAGGGCACCAGCAGGAAGTCAGCGCTCTTTCCAGATAAACACTGAAAAGCCGACAACCCTTTTAGCCATTGTCTGGGTGATCTGTAGGACCCAATGATTTTGGTTTGAAAGCACAAGCTTCCCTGGGGAGGAGGTCCATCAGAGGTGGAGGGAAAATCACAGATGAGAGAGAGGAGTCAAGTGTCACTCTGATTAAGAGCCTAGAGTTCATTTGAAGCTTTGGAGCACTTGGGGCTTCCCCGTAGAAGTGGTGCATATGGAGAACTTCTAGGGTAAGGACTAGAAGATAGAACTTTGCCTTGCCAAATGGGGCCTGAGGGACACGGGTGCCTTCCAGCCCCACTGTATGTCCTAAGGGATTGGCAGGGGTGGTGGGGGTGGCCATGTGAATCAAAAGACTGATTCTCGAAAGGTTCTGTCTCCAAGCACCTATCTCTGGAAGGTAACAGGCTGAAATTTGATCTGGATCCATTGCTTGGTTAGAAGGAACTATGAAAGGTACCCAGACTTACATGAAAGCAGCACTCAGCAACATAAGCCAACAGGTCACTGTCCTGCAGCCCCTTAGCTAACAAGCGCATTTCATACTGCATTTGGGAGTTCACCTGTTGGTGGTGTGGGCTAGTGTGTGTACACATGTGGGTACCAGTGTAGAAAAGACACTTCCCAAAGTAGACTGGACCAGGTCTCCTGTGTGCCCTTGAATATACACTGGGGGGGGGAGGGGTGGGCACAGCTGGTTCCCTGGAGAACATGTCCATAGCAGGGCTGTGGGCTCCTGCAGCTGCACTCGGAGCAGCCTATAGGTGTGCGTCACCAGGGTCTTAATCCGTAGGTGGCAAACCTGTAGTGTCCCAGGAAGTGCCCTTTTTGCCTGAGTTCTTCAGGCAGTGTGCGTGTAAAGAACTTTACCCTCAAGCTGGGCAGTTGTGAGGAGCAAAGGCCCAGGTCAGTCAAAGTTGGCTCCTTCACTGTCCCCCCACCCCCCAAGGACAATGTTGGAAAAGCCTCAAGTTCTTTTTTTTTTTTTTTTTTTTTTGATTTTCAAGACAGGGTTTCTCCGTAGCTTTTTGGTTCCTGTCCTGGAACTAGCTCTTGTAGACCAGGCTGGCCTCGAACTCACAGAGACCCGCCTGCCTCTGCCTCCCGAGTGCTGGGATTAAAGGCGTGCGCCTAAAGTTCTTGAGGTGCCTTGAATGAGGCCTGCTGTCCTGTCTGCTTTACACCTTGGACATCAGTTCCCTCCCTCGGACCTTGATTGGGGGAAGCAGAAATTTGAGCCAACCTTAGGTCCTCAGGTCTAGGCCAAGAGAGGTGGTTCTCAGTTGATGGTCACTGACGAGGACTTGAATTGCACACAGGAGAGGTTGGGGAGGCCACAGCCCTGTGAAACCATGCTGTAGACTGCCAGCGGATCTGTCTTTGCTACAAAAGTACCCAGAACCAGGCTGCTCTCTTGCAGGGATCTATCTTGTCAGGCCCCAGGTGTGGTGTCTCTAGGAGCCTGTGGGTGGGAGGCAGGAGACATCCCTGATGTCTAGCCCTCATAACCTGTTGGGACTCTACTCAATACATGCAGCTGGCACACTTTATTAAGATTATTCTATCAGGCCGGGCGGTGGTGGTGCACGCCTTTAATCCCAGCACTCGGGAGGCAGAGGTAGGCGGATCTCTGGGAGTTGAAGAGCTAGTTCCAGGACAGGCACCAAAGCTGCGGAGAAACCCTGTCTCGAAAAACAAAAAAAACAAAAACAAAAACAAAAAAAAAAAAAAAAATTCTATCAGATAGGGCCACAAGCCTTGGTGCCAGGGAGACTGCTTTGCTGGAAGGTGGTCCTGTAGGGACCAACACCTAATAAACGGCAGATAGGGATGCTCAGAAAATGGTGTGTCCTAGTCCTTTTATTGACAGGTTTAAAACTAGGGTCACTGGCTGGGGTTCTCTTTAGATCTTGAAGACCAAGGAGAGCCCGTCACCCAGGGGCAGGAGGCTGATGTAGACCCTGGCGTCTCGCAGGATGCGCTCATTCAGGTTCCGCACGCACTCAGCAGCCTTGTCCTTGGGTTTAGGATGCAGCACCTCTCCGCACCACAGGACCTGTGGAGGGAGGGGCGGGCCATCGGGAGGGGGGGCGGGGGCGGTGCCTACGGTGTTGTGGGCGGAATTTTGGGACGGGAGGAGCCGTCTAGTTTTTGCTAGTCCTTACTCTGAGCAGGGCGAGCACTCCTCCAGGGCGTAGCAGCTGCAGGCAGCGTTCGTAGTAGGCGGTGCAGTTCTCCTTGTCCGCGTCCACCACCGCTACGTCGAAGGTTCCGGCCTCTCCCGCCGCCAGGAGCTCATCTTGAGGGACAGAGCAGGTGCAGCTGAGCTGCGGTTCCGGTGGCAGGAAGCCCCTGCCCAAGGTTCAGGGTCTCCAAACTTGGTCCCCCAGGTTGGACAGTGCAGATGGGGCCCCTCCTGCGCCGGTGCTTACCTAAAGTCTGCAGGGCGGGCTGCAGCCGAAGGTCGATCTTGTGCTCAGCTTCGGCCTGCGGAAGGAGGCCGGTCAGACCGGCACGCCCCCGAATCCCCGAGCACGCGCAGCCGCAAGTGTGGGACTCTCACCTGCTTCCACAGGGGCCGCCCCAGCTCCGGGGGCTCCGTGTCCACCTCGCAAGTCACCACGCGGCCAGCCTCGGGAAGCGCCAGGGCTAGCGCCAGGGCGGAGTAGCCCGTGAAAGTACCTGTGGACCGGTACACTCACAGGCTCAGTCCAGGGTGCGGGACGGGACCCGTGAGCCGGGTTCCCAGCGACCATGGCTGTGCGTCCCTACCCAGGTCCAGAGCTTTCTTGGCCTTGATGAGCCGCGCCAGGTTGGCCAGAAGCTGGGCCTGCTCACAGGTCATCATGGAATCCCCCTGCGGCTGCTTCAGGGTCAGCTGTGTGTGGGGAGAGGGTGGTACCGTTCCTGCCAATCACCCGCCCCCGCACAGATTTTGAATCCTGCAGGGGCGCGGTGGCAGGTGTGGCCAAGAGGGGACAGGTCTCAGGAAACCCGGAAGCCCAGTGTGGGCCTCTGCCCAACCCAAGGTCACACAGCCACGTGAGATCCACCACGCTAGGAAATGAGGCGCCTGCTCTGGTCCCCCATTCCTACTGACCAGTCGCAGGCTCCGCAGCGCCGGGTGCTCTCGCATGGAGCGGCTCAGCAGATACTGCCACAGGGGACTGTCCTCGGGGGGCAGCAGGCGCTGTTGTCTGGATCCCCACGAAGGCCACCGTCTCCCTGCCCGGGAAAGGGTGCCAGATCAGGGCCTGGGGTTTTAACAGGGTTCTAGGGCTCTACTCCGCGCCCTCCCATTCCCGGGACTGCCGCAGCTCACCCAGCAACAGACCAGTGGCGAAGGCGGCGCCCAGGGCGGCCGAGCCCAGGGCCAGCACCGCGGGAACAGATAGCCGAGGCAGTGACTGGGCCATGGTGCGGTAGCAGGCGGCGGTGAGTTGATCACGTGTGCTGGAGTAGCGGGGATGGTACTGTATCGAGCCTGGGCTCCACCTTGTCCAGGCCTGCCGGAAGAGCCGCAGCCTTCGGGCACCATCTGGTGACACCTCGCCGTATTGCAAGGTCGGGCTGGGAGAACTGCGCGCCACCCGGTGGCCTCATGCAGAACTGCGTCTGGCCAGAGAGCAAGCTCTGAGCCTGGGGTTCTTAACGGGGTCTGCTGTGTAATCGCCCCCTCCTGGCTGCCATAGTTGCTGAGGCTCCCAAGAAATATATGAGCATGGGGAGCTCCCGGGGTGGTTAAAACGACCGTGTGTCCAATGGAGAAGTTCAGAGAGATTTGAGGGACCCTTCCTGGAGAGGTACCCAAGTTGAGGGAACCAAGGACCTGGTTTGGAGACCTGGGGGTGGGAGGGAGTTAGTGGGTTCTAAGACTGGGATGCTGGGTGTAGAATCTTGTGCCTATCCGTCTTTCTGAGTCTCAGTTTCCTTTTTGTAAAGCAGGGTTACAGTCTTACCATGAAAGGCGTCAGATTTCTCACACACAGTAGGTGTTCAATAGTGGTAGCCATTGGTCAGAGAGGCCATCTTGGCAGGAGGCTTCTGAGTTCCCCTTGCAGAGCTATTCTACCAGACCAGTACTCCCTAGGCATTTATTGCATACCTATTGTATGCTGAGCTCTGGTGGAAGGAAAGGCCCCTGTGGTTTGGGCTTGGAGACAACCAGACAGGCCCCAGTGTTACTAGCTCCTTTTCAACCCGGTGAAATCATGACTGGTCCTCACCTGACACAGCGCTGGACGGGGTTGTGAGCAAAAGCACAGGCACAAGCCTTATAGCCTATCAGCGCTATCTTTAAAAGACTTGCTGCAATCCGCAGGGTCCCTGAGGCGCTTGCCATGGAAGCCCGTTTCTTAACAACACTGGCCAGGCTCGGAGACCCTCCGAAGGCAGGCAAACTGGTGAGAATGCGCGAGGGGCACCAGTCAGGTCACCTAGAGCTGAGTGGCTGGAATCCTGGGCCGCAGGAGGTAAGGGCAGGGGTTCCGGGCCAGGGAGCATCGCCTCCATTTTCGATTAGGGTAGATTGGCTTCTTGCCCTATCGGCGTCTGTCCCTGGTACAGAGCTTTCTTTAGGCGCGTGGTGAGCTTTCCCAGCTGCTCCCGAAACCCACCCCTAGGACAAACTCTTTGTCCTCATTTCTCTGAACATCCCGTTTGATCCTGAAAATGTCTCTTAAAGTTTGAGCCATGTTCTCCAGGTAAGGACTGTGGAAGGGGAAGTTCCTTAGCATAGAGCACACAGCAGACACTGTACGCTTTCGGAATGATGAGGTGATCCCACTCAGTGGGCAGTGGTAAAAACAGGGACAACGGAAGCCTTTACTGAGCACCTACTGGGTACCAGACGCCGTACACCCGGCATCCCTTGAGCAGTTATGGCATCGTCTCCATTTTCCAGAGGAGGAAAGGGAAGCCCTGAAGTGGTCACCTCATTGTCCAGCTGCCTTCTCTCCTAAATTCCCACTTGCATTACTTCTCTGGGACGCACACAGTGCCGTCCTGTCACGGTGCCTCCAGCCTGCGTACGGCACAGGGTGCCTCTCTCCCACATCTAGAGATCCTTGTGGCCCACAGGTTTCCAGTGCACACCATAGCCTTCTCCCCCCCAACCTGGCTTCAGGCAGGAGCGGTGGAGGTGGGGGGGACGCAGGCGAGGAGGGAGCCATGTCACCATATATCCCCGTCAAATTAAAAAACTAATTTGAAAAGATTAATGCCTTCCATTCTTGTTGCGTTGGCTCTGATACCTCTGGGCCTGCGGACTCTCTGCCTCCTGATTATTGAATTTTTATGGCCTGGTAATTAATTGCAGAGTCCCTGTTTTGTTCTATTTCTTTTTCTCTGACATTTTAATTTCAACAGAAAGCACTGGTCTCTATGCAGATTCTCTCTAGAGACCCTAATGGTCTATAAAACAGAATGACTTATACACGTGGCACCCACTTCAGTTGGCGAGCGATTGTTTGAAACCTTGCTGATCACGCAAAATTTAATTTTTCCACCCCCTCCCCCTTTGCCCCGCATCTCTTGTCTCTTCCATTGCACAAGGAAGGGATCGAGTGTCACTTCCGGATCTGCTGCCGGGCCTGGTCGGTGAACTTGTCAGTGGGTATGGAACTGGGTCCATGCAGATAAATGGACATTCTTAGCCAAACTGGGTCACAGCTGTTCATAGACACAGGGCTGGGAGAGACCTCTGAGTTTTTGCCTGATGCCTCCCGCCTTCTCTTTCTTTCAGCCCTGCTAACGCCACAGGCTTGATCTCTCTTCAGAGCCCCACCCCCAGCCCTGGGACTAGGCAGGCCTGTGCACAAGAGGAAGACTGAAGATTAAATTGAGCTGAAGCTGAGAGGCCAGACGAGGAAGCAACAACATGGGCTCTAGGGTTAGACAAACGAGGGTTCAAGTGTGGGATGCTCTGCTGATCTCACTCTGGGTGAGGTCAGAAGCTCAGTTGGATGAAACAGGATCGTTCTGTTTTGGATCTTAGAGGTTTGGTGGCTGCTGTGTGGGGTATTGGGAATGGAGCAGTCTAGTTAGAGGAAGCAGGGTCATTGCAGGGGGTGACCGTGAAAAGAATATTGAGACACCACCTTTCCTCTATAACTGCTTCCCATTCTTCATGAAACCAAGAGCCTTGTGGCAACTCCCCCTGCCACCATGAGGTACTGGGCCTCCATATCCACACAGTAACTGGCTGGATGACTATGAAGCCAAAACTGAAATTATGAGCCAAATAAACCATCTTTCTTTCTCTCTTTCTTGTTTGTTTTTGTTTTGTTGTTTTGTTTTTTTGAGACAGGGTTTCTCTGTAGCTTTGGAGCCTGTCCTGGAACTCACTCTGTAGACCAGGCTGGCTTTGAACTCACAGAGATCTGCCTGCCTCTGCCAGAATGCTAGGATTAGAGGCGTGTGCCACCACCACTGCCCGGCTAAACCATCTTTCTAACCCCCTTTCAAGATGGCCTCTTCCTATAAATCCCATGTTAGTCTTAATGTCTAGTCTTCCTACCTTAGCCTCCCAATTGCTGGAATTACAGGGGCCAATGCCATGCTGGTTTCTTTCTCTCTTTTGTTTTTTTTTTTTCTTTTCTTTTATTTCTTTTTTTCTATGATATTTACTGAGCTCTACATTTTTCTCCTCTCCCCTCCCTGCCTCTCCTCTCCTCCATTCAATCCCCCCACAAGGTCCCCATGCTCTCAATTTACTCAGGAGATCTTGTCTTTTTTTACTTTCTACTTCCTATGTAGATTAGATCTATGTAAGTCTCTCTTAGTGTCCTCATTGTTGTCTAAGTTCTCTGGGATTGTGATTTGTAGACTGGCTTTCTTTGCTTTATGTTTAAAAAGTACCTATGAGTGAGTACATGTGATAATTGTCTTTCTGTGTCTGGGTTACCTCACTCAAAATAATGTTTTCTAGCTCCATCCATTTTCCTGCAAAATTCAAGATGTCATTATTTTTTCTGTTGTGTAGTACTCCATTGTGTAAATGTACCACATTTTCCTTATCCCTTCTTTGATCGAGGGGCATTTAGGTTGTTTCCAGGTTCTGGCTATGACAAACAATGCTGCTATGAACATAGTTGAGCACCTGTCTTTGTGGCATGATTGAGCATCCTTTGGATATATACCCAAAAGTGATATTATTTGGACTTGAGGAAGGTTGTTTCCTAATTTTCTGAGAAGTTGCCACACTGACATCCAAAGGGGCTGTAACCAGCTTGTATTACCACCAGCAGTGCAGAAGTGTTCCCTTTTCCCCACAACCTCTCCAGCATAAGTTGTCATCAGTATTTTTTGTTTTGTTTTGTTTTGTTTTTTCAAGACAGGGTTTCTCTGTAGCTTTGGTGCCTGTCCCGGAACTAGCTCTTGTAGACCAGGCTGGCCTCGAACTCTGCCTCTGCCTCCCGAGTGCTGGGATTAAAGGCGTGAGCTACCACCGCCCGGCTCATCAGTATTTTTGATCTTGGCCATTCTTACAGGCGTAAGATGGAATCTCAGAGTTGTTTTGTTTTGCATTTCTCTGATGACTAAGCATGTTGAACATTTCCTTAAGTGTCTTTCAGCCATTTTAGATTCCTCTGTTGAGAGTTCTCTGTTTAGGTCTGTACTCCATTTTTTTTTAATTGGATTATGTGTTCTTTTGGTGTCCAATTTCTTGAGTTCTTTGTATATTTTGGAGATCAGACCTCTGTCTGATGTGGGGTTAGTGAAGAAGGTCTTTTCCCATTCTGTGGGCTGTCATTTTGTCCTGTTGACCGTGTCCTTTGCTTTACAGAAGCTTTTCAGTTTCAGGAAGTCCCATTTATTGTTTTTCTCAGTGTCTGTGTTGCTGGGGTTCTATTTAGGAAGTGGTTCCCTGTGCCAATGCGTTCAAGTGTACTTCCCACCTTCTCTTCTATAAGGTTCAGTGTGGCTGGCTTTATGTTGAGGTCTTTGATCCATTTGGAGTTGAGTTTTGTGCATGGTGATAGATATGGGTCTATTTTCATTCTTCTACATGTTGATATCCAGTTATGCCAGCACCACTTGTTAAATATGCTTTCTTTTTTCCATTTGATTTTTTGGTAGCTTCTTTGTAAAAAATCAGGTGCTCAAAGATGTGTGGATTGATATCTGGGTCTTCTATTTGGTTCCATTGGTCCTCCTGTCTGTTCTTATGCCAATACCAGGCTGTTTTCAGTACTGTAGCTCTGTAGTAGAGTTTGAAGTCAGGGATTGTCATGCCTCCAGAAGTTCTTTTATTGTCCAGGATTGTTCTGTCTTAGTTTTCTATTGCTCTATCTTGAATGTCCACACATTTTTTTTTTTATTTTAAAAATACTAGTGCACAGTGTTGTGCATCAGTGAGGGAAGGCAGCCCTGCCAGGCCAGGACTGGGTAACTGCTTTCTCTCTAGGTTGTGTGTGTGTGTGTGGGGGGGGGAGGGGTAGAAGTTGTCAGCACAGTGCACTTCATTCTTTTGAGAGTCCCACATCTCAGAGGCCAGACGTGACGTCTGGAATCCTCTGGTGCTTCTGGTCTCTCTGCCTTCGTTCTTGGCATCCAGGAACTCACGTGGAGGCTTCATGATCTCACTGTTTTCAGGTAAGCTGGCTAGGAACTTCATCTGCAAGGTGCCCTTTGCCAGGTCGTTACCAAAAGAGTAACGTTGATGATAGAGGCCTTGGGGCAAAATTCTGCCTGCCACAATCCACAATTTCCTGGAATGGTTATAAGGAGGCCCGCCCCCTCCTGCCTCCATTTTCCGATAAAGGGATTCAGACAGGATAGTGTGCTTCTCAGGGTTTGTTGATGACAAGCCACAGCGCCACCTTGTGGCCAACCTCAGTTTTGACTTTACAACAAACAACGATTCTCTCAACAGAGCTTGGAGTGGCCCAGAGGCTCAGCCGGGAAGTCCTATCACCTCTTCTACTCCTCTTCCCCAAGACAGAGTTTCTTTGTGTAACAGTCCTGGCTATCCTGGAACTCGCTTTGTAGAACAGGCTGGCCTCGAACTCACTGAGATCCGCCGGCCTCTGCCTCCCCAGTGCTGAGATTATAGGTGTGCGCCACCACCACCTGGCCCACTTGTCCCATCTTAAGATTGTTCTTACTAAAACCTAGCTCCTACCACAGCCCTCCTGTCTCGGTGAGACTCCACCACAACCACCGCCAAGGTAGTAGGAGTCTTACTGCCTTTCTCCGGGATCGACACCAGGCTGGTCGTCCGTGTTTGCTGGAACAGTATCTAATCAGCTGAAGCGTGCGCCCCTGCTTGCTAGAGTAGTCACCATGCCCAGCTAGACCCTTTATTTTTCCTTCTTCCTTGTAGAGAAAGCTTTTGCCCTAGCTGGAACTTGCAGCATCCCTGGTTTTTGCTGCCGAGAGCAGGCACCTGGTGTGGAATTCCAGAGCCGCACAGGGAATCCTGCCCTGTGTGTAAACGGGATAATAGCAGTGAATACTTAGATCAGCCTTACTGAGTCCGGGCCACTCCTTAGGATTTCCTGTGGGCTCTTTTAATCCTCACAGCAATAGTGCGCCAGGTGCCCCCCATTTCATCCCCATCTCATGGAGGACTACAGCAACTCGCCCCACACGGTGCAGCTTCTGAGTGGTAGGGATTTGAACCCATGTGCTCTGGTTTCAGGATATACAGTGTCTGAGAGTCATACTAGCCTGCAGAAAACTCCTTCCTCATCCTATGACTTCTCTTTGGGCAAGAGAGCTGCTTGAGCCCCAGCCATATCAGACGATCAGGAGGGAGGAAGGGATGGAACCGGACTCATTCCCAAACAGTGTCCTGAGGGTCCCCACAGACTTCTACGTTTATTCTTTGGACAACAGTCGCATTTGTGGCACTCTTGTGTCAACAGATACCTTTCATTTTTGTAATTATGAAAAAGCAGTTGTAACTTTAAAGTTGACAGAAAGGATGGTGGTTACTGGGCACAGTTACCACAGTGAAGACTCAGAGGTCAACCACTGACCGGAGGTCCCACAGCTAGGGAAGGGCCAAACAGGTAGGGTCCCAGAGAGATGCTAAGTGGAGCCCTCAGCGGGGAGGACCTCTCAGTAGACTTCCCAGCCTCTGGGAACACCCAGGACCACGGTTCAGATCTCTAGTGCTTTCTAGTTCCAGACCCATTAGGGTGGCACCAGCACGCCAGGCACTGGCTTCTTCCATCCCACTAACGCCTGCATCAGCTGTGCTCACTGCGTTGCTGAGGCGGCCTCCTGCGCACTGAATAATTCAAGCCTGTGTAATGGGATAATGAATTTACTGACACGCCAGTGTGTTCTCAGTACTTACAGTCTAGAAATCCTGACTCCCAGGCCCACTGGGCAGGTGGGCAGGCAGGCTGTCCTAACAAGAAGCTGTTGCCCCAGCCCTCCCTAGGGAACTCGGCCTGGTCTCACTGGTTCTCCTACTGCTGAGGGAAGTGGTCAGGGGTGGGGAGACCTGGTGGGACCTGTAATGGGGAGTAGAGACAGAACAGCAGAGATGGGTGGGGACACTCAGCCCCTCCTGCACGCCTTGCTTCTCTAAATCCAGGCTGAGGCTTTGTAGTCTTGTCCCTGTTCTGTGCTGGGGATTTGGGGTGGCTCTGAGCCCCTGGGGAGGAGACCTGCTTCCTTTCTTGCTAACTTAGTGCTTACCTGTCTCTAGTTGTGGAAGTTTGCTGTCCCTCTCTGAAGACAAGCACTCCCCTGGCAGGCAGGTAGGCGGGGCCTCTCCTCTCAGTCTGGATACAAGGTGACTGAGGAAGGGTTGGATGGCTGAGTGGAGGGTTCCCCAGCCTAGATGTGTGCTAGCATCCTCTTTGCATGCATTGCCCTTTCCTTTGGTTTACACTGTGTCCAGATTTCCCTTCCTTCTTCTGGATTGTGGGGGTGAGGGAATCTCCTCTTCCTGCTTGCTTCTTTTTAACATTTACAATGACCCTATTTTGACATAAGGTCACATTCTGAAGTACTGGATATCAGGACTGCAAGCTATTGCATTATTCAACCCACAAACCACCATTTGCGGCCTCTTCCTATGTAGCAACGGTTGTTTAGAGCACTAGATTTATGGGATGGATGGGCTTGCAACTAAAATACCAGTGAAAATGCGATGAGATGGGCGTTTCCCAGAGCATCTCTTCAGGAGGTGGCTGTATGTGCTTGGAATCACTGATTTACTAAGTAACGTGGGGTTGGGATGGGGTCTAGACCCTCCCCAGAGTAGAAATGTCCCAGTAACAAAATGAACTTGAATAATAGCAGGCGGTTTCTGTAATGCCTCCTGAGGTAGGGAGTCAGCTTGGGGTTTCCTTTGTGGGACTCCTTTCCTTTGAATGAATGTTGACAACTGAAAGACAGTCATAGTACTAGGTTGTGCTGGCTCCTTGTGCCTCTGTATGGCATAGCTTACCCCATCACAGCAAGACTGACTCTGAAGTGCCTTGTCTGCTTGAGTGTCTAGTTTCCTTGCAGAGACTTTGCCCAGTCTTGGGGGCCGGAACACACTCTTATTTTCTAACAGTTCCTTAGCACCATTCTTGGCACAAAGTAGGTACTTATAGCTCTTAGCTTAAAGAATGAACACTGGAAAAAGAACAAAGGGATTTTAAATATCTATATAATGACTAAGGATTTAAAGATCAGTCAGCTTCAGAGCATGAAACAGTGTTAGGGAAAATGCTGAAATCCCCTTTAGTCAGTGGGAGAGTCTGGAAGAGACAGAATTTCCAGAGGCCAGGAACAAATTAAAATCATTCTTACCAGGGAATAAGTGCTTCTCTGGGCAGCCTCAGATTCCCACAACTCGGATCTCTGTACATAAGAAGGAGGCAGAGATTATAAAGATCACTAGGAAACTGGGTGGGGAGATGGCTCAGTGGTTATGAGCACTGGCTGCTCTTCCAGAGGATCTGAGCTCAATTCCCAGCACCCATATGGCAGCTCACAACTGTCTGCAACTCCAGTGCCAGGGGATCTGACACTCTCACATAGACATACATGTAGTCAAAAGCCCAATAAAATAAATAATTAAAAAACAGATTTAAGTTAATTACATAGGAAAAACTCAAAACAGCAAACAGATATAATCGGAGGTGGAATTTGTAAAGTGAAAGGTTTGGGAAATTATAGAGAACATAGAAAGATGAAAATGTACAAGGAGTTAAGACATATTAAAGTTGGAATTAAAACCATTAATATGTATCTAATCTAATTATTAGAAAGGAATTATAGAAATAAAGGGAAAGAGGCAATATTTAAAATGACTAACTTGGGCTGGAGAGATGGCTCAGAGGTTAAGAACACTGATTTTTCTTCCAGAGGTCCTGAGTTCAATTCCCAGCAACCACATAATGGCTTATAACCATCTGTAATGAGGTCTGGTGCCCTCTTCTGGCATAGAGGTGTACATGCAGGAGGAACATTGCATACATAATAAATAAATCTTTAAAAAAATAAAATGACTAACTCATGATTTTCCAAGATTATTGAAAAAAATGTATGTCTGGTCTGGGGAGATGGCTCATTGTGTGATACCATGTTTGGGTCCTAGAAGCTATGCAAAAGCCAGATGTGGTAGCCCACATATATATAATGCCAGCCCCTATGGGAAGACAGGAGACTTCCCTGAAGCTCGAGGTCCCATGCGTAGAGCCGAGTGTGGAAATACCCAGTTTCAAACAAGGTAAGTAGTGAAGACAACTGACACTCCATTTGTTGGGTTTGTTCTCTGATTCTACACACACACACACACACACACACACACACACACACACACGGCATGTGCACTCCTGTACTCACACATGAGCATGCGTGTACACATACACACAATCAAACACTAAACAAGAAAGCCCTCATAAATCTTAGTTTTGTGTGATGGCACATGCCTGTAATCCCAACACTTGGGAGGTAGTAGCAGAAGGGTTGGGAGTTCAAGCCAGTTTCAGTGTTTGATGTGGGAGGTGATGTATGCTGTGGATATGTTTTATTGCCATTGGTTATTAAAGAATGCTTTTGGCCAATGGCTTAACAGAGTAAAGTCAGGCTGAAAGATATATATCTATATCTATATCTATCTATCTATCTATCTATCTATCTATCTATCTATCATCTATCTATCTATCTATCTATCTATCTATCTATCTATCTATCTATCTATCTGTCTGTCTATGGAGAGAGAAAGTCAGAGAGAAGCCATGTAGCAGCCCGTAGGAAACAGATGCACTGGAACCTTGCTGGTAAACTACAGCCACATGGTGATACACAGATTAATAGAAATGGGTTAATTTAAGATCTAAGAGTTAGCCATAAATATGCTTAAGCTATTGGCCAAACAGTATTGCAATTAATACATATTTCTGTGATTATTTTGGAAGTTTGGGTGGCTGGGAAATGAACAAGCAGCCTCCCCCAACAAATTGGCGCCAACATGGTCAACTAAATCCATGTAAAAACCTGAGAGAGCTTGAAAAGGAATTCTAGTCACGAGCACACACACACACACACACACACACACACACACACACACACGAGTTTAATGCAGCTTCTTGCTTTGTTTGCTGCTGGAAAGCAGAGATATGGCTCCTTTAAGAGGTGTCCTGACTCAGCTTTAGCAGTAAAACTGTGCAGCTAATTTAAAAAGTGTGACAGAGACTCCTTGGTTCACTAGCATGAAATGGCTCTGACTCTTTCAGGAGGTCTGGGTACAGAGCATTTAAATGGGGTCTGTTAGCAGCGTGTTACAAATTGCTTAATGGTGATACAGACCTTCTGTGACCCTGAATCTAGGGCGGTGAGAGTGGCTCTCAGAGGCAATGAACATCCGTCTGCTGTGTTGGATTGGGCAGAACAAGCAGGCAGGACCACATGAGTTGGTCCTTGCCATGCCCACTTAGAATTAAAAAAAAAAGAAGCATTCCTGATCAAAAAATAATTACAGATATGCATGCAATAAAGACAAATCTGGACAGAAAAGACTTCTAAATGGGTCACTAAATGTTGAATAAATGTACATAGGCTTGGGAGAGAGAAGAAAAAGAGTATAGAGAGTCATAAAAAGAAGTAAATTGTTTTAAAAAACAAAACAAAGTCTTTAAAGAGACATAGTATGGACAGTCATAGATTAAAAAAAGCCACATAAAGATTGAATATACACAGAGTCTGGATTCTATATATTATTGTTTTTTTTTCTTGAAGTTTTTGACTGTGCAGGAGCTAAGTACAGAGAGAAATTTCATTGTATGGACTGCCAAACTAAACCAACATATATATTTTAAAGGTATCTTGACTTCAAAATTTGGGTCTAAGGATTTCTTGCTTTGGAAAAGAAGTTCTTCTTTTGTTTCCACAGAGGATGAGAACCTGTGGATTCCTTCCACACTAATGAGCCAAGATCCCCTGAAAGGTTGCCATGAATACCCCCAACAATACTTTGCCCAACAAAAAGCAGGAAGCAGTTTGGAGAGATCTACGGCCAAATTCCCTAAATGATTGTTTATAAATGTTTGGTTACATTTAAAGGGAGATATGCTAGAGATGAATACTTTTCACTGGTATAGATCTAGGTCTATTGATACAAATTTTAGGTCAATTTTGTTATATGTATATTTTTGCTCTTGATTAAGGCATTGTGTTTGTGCAGCTCATTTAAAATTGTAATGTATAATTAAGAAATACAGGCTAATAGTCATCTACAATAGTCAAGCTTGTAGTCATGTTAGTTAGGTTTTCAAGATATATAGAGATATATTTTAGTTAGACAGATAATCTTCAAACCTTTCAAAAGCCTACGGAATATGGCATTTAAAATGTTTTAAGAACTTAGACTTTTCATGACAATGAGACACATCTGCTCCTGGAAGCACCTATTACTTCAAGAGGAAGATGGGCATCAAAGAGGCTCCTTATGGAGTTTGTTAGCCATTTGGACAAGAAACTGCTCTTGTCTGAACTGCTTTACTGGACTTGCAGGACTCATAGAAAAATGACCGCTGAAGCTGCCTAAAGAAGGTGAGACAGTCCTTTGGGGTTCCTGCTTCATGAAAGAGTTTGCTAGACATTCTGCAGGACACAGAGGAAAGTGACTGACAAACTGCCAATAAAGGTGGAACTGTCTTTGAAATTTCCTGCTTCATGGGAAAGTCTGCTGGATACTAGGGGTCTGTATCCTGAAGATTGATGCCCTAAAGGTACAGAAGAACTTTGGGTGACTGTCCAGACAGCAAGATGTCTCTGTCAGTTCTAGAGTTTTGGAAGTTGCTTATGATGCACTTCCTGTTTACTTAGGTAGTATATTTTTCTAGATTCTTTGATGGAGTTGAGGAATAAATATAATTATAGTTTTCCTTAGTTATGATAAAAGAAAATAGATAAAAATGTTGTAACCGTAATTCTTGCTTGATACCTGTTTTGTTATATGTAATATTGCTATGTTATAAAACCTTCCTTTTTGGGGGGCTGGAGAGATGGCTCAGAGGTTAAGGGCATTGCCTGCTCTTCCAAAGGTCCTGAGTTCAGTTCCCAGCAACCACATGGTGGCTCATAACCATCTGTAATGGTGTCTGGTGCCCGCTTCTGGCCTGCAGGCATACACACAGACAGAATATTATATACATAATGAATAAATAAATAAATATTTTTTAAAAATAAAACCTTCCTTTTTGTTTAGACAGAAAAGGGGAGGTGATGTATGTTGTGAATATGTTTTATTACCATTGGTTAATAAATAGCTGCTTTCGGTTAATGGCTTAACAGAGTAAAGCCAGGCTGAAAGAGATATATAGAGAGAAAGTAGGCAGAGTCAGAGAGAAGCCATGTAGCTGCTCACAGGAGACAGACACACTGGAATCTTGTTGGTAAGTTACAGCCACGTGGTGATACACAGATTAATAGAAATGGGTTAATTTAAGATCTAAGAGTTAGCCAGAAATATGGTTAGCTATTGGTCAAACAATAGTACAATTAATACAGATTTCTGTATGATTATTTTGGGAGTCTGGGTGGTTGAGAAATGAACAAGCAGCATCCCCCAACAAGTGCTGTATTTTGCCCAAAGCAAATCTAAACTACTTAAGACCTTGACTCAAGCTAGGCGTCAGTAGTGCACACTTTTAGTCCCAGCACTTGGGAGGCAGAAGCAGGTGGATCTCAGTGAGTTTGAGGCCATCCTGGTCTATAGAGCAAGTTCTAGGATAGCCAGAGCTATACAGAGAAACTCTGTCTTGAGAAATGGGAAAAAATTCTTATCTATAGGAATTTCAATAATTTCATGCAAGTTGGATAAAAATAAATTAATATAGACACATATATAGGCACCATATGTATAGTCACAAAGACAAGTACCAGAAAATAGAAGCTCTGAAAGAATGAGAAAAAAAACATTACCACTTTTATTATTAGAGGAGATTAGACTAGTGGCCGATTAATAACAATGTAATGACTGTAGCAATGAAAGAGAAATATTAACTTTAAAACAAACAAATTTATACCTATTCTATGTGTATGAGTGTTTGCATGGATATGCACCCTATGTGTGCAGTGCATGCAGAGACAGAAGAGGGTGTTGGGTTCTCTGGAACTGGAGTTGCATAACTGACAGTTATAAGCTGTCAAGTGGGCTCTGGGAATGAAACCCAGGCCCTCCGTAAGAACAGCAAGTGTCATCTTTCCAACCTCAGAGTTTTAACTTTGAAACAAGCTTAAAAAGTGAGGTTAGGCCAGGCATGGTGGCACAGGCCTTTAATCCCAGCTCTTGGGATGCAGAAGCAGGAGTATTTTCCTGTGAATTTGAGACTAGCCTGGTCTAGATATCAAATTCCATCCCATCTAGGACTACACAGAGAGACCTTGTCTCAAAAACCACAGCATAAAAGTACAGTTAATTCAACAGACAAAAAAATGAATTGAAGATATGTTATCACCAGACCGTGGTGATACACACCTTTAATCCCAACACTTGGAGGCAGAGACAGGCAGATCTCTGTGAGTTTGAGGTCAGCCTGGTCTACAGAATAAGTTTCAGGATAGGCTACAAAGCAACACAAACCCTTGTCTTGTTTCCCCTCCTTCCCAAAAGCAAATAATGGTATCTATGTTCTATTATTATTAGTCTAATGGACTATTACCCATCCATAAAGATGTGAAGTTCTGGCATGTGTGGCAACATGAGTGGAACAAGACACTATGTTAAATGAAATAAGCCAGGAACAGAACGCTCTGTTCCCCCTCATTTATGGAAACCAAAAATGTCAATTAAGACAAGAAAAAAAATCTGATTTCAAATATGGGTAAATGAGGGCTGGGGAATCCAACACCATGCTAAAGTGTGTGGTTAGCATGCTAGAGGCCTTTGGTTCAGCCTTAGTACCACTAACAGATAAAGGGGAGGGAATGGGACAAACAATCTGAGTAGGCATTCCTCAGAAGATACACAAACAGTGAACAAATCTGTAAAGATGCTCCTGCTATGATCACAAAGGGAATGAGAATTAAATCCATGAGCAATCACCTCACCCTGGTCATAGTGACTCATAAAAATGATGAAAGAAAAATGAGAGATGCTGGCATGATGCCGAGAAAGAGAAGCTCTCCCACACCATTGCTGAATATAAATTAGTAAAGCCATTTGGGAACCGTATGGAGGTTCTTAACACACATGAAACATGTTGGGTGTGGTGGTACAGGTCTGTAGTTCCAGTATTCAAGAAGTTGAAGCAGGAGGATTGGGCATTTGAGGTTAGCTAGACTATCTCAAACAAACAAAAATTCAAAATAGAATTCCCACTTGATCTTCTAACCACACTCTGGTTATATATACGAAGGAAATGAAACATTATATTTAAACATATATGTTTTTTCAGTGCTATTTATAACAATCAAGATAACAGAGTCAATCAAGATGCCAGTGGAGAAATGGATTAAAAATGAGGTGTGCATATACAATGGGAATTTTATTTTTCTGTAAAAGCTAGTGAAATTTTATCATTGTGCACCATAAATAGAGCAAGACACTATGTTAAGTGAAATAAGCCAGGCACAGAAATTTAAATAGTATATGTCATTCCTAATTTATGGAGGCTAAAAATATTGATCCTAGTAAAGAAGTGAGTAGAACAGAGGCCAGGAAAGGGGGATGGGTACTACACACAGAGGGAGTGTTTCTAAGGCTACCAACACCACAATGAGGCTTCTGTAGTTTACAGCAGCTACACACTTTAAAACTACCAAAAGCAAGGGGGCTCTCAGCACACAGAAATAATAATTAAGGAGCCTGGAAATGTTAGTAACTATATTTGATTATTATGTATTATGTACATGTGTTGAATTATCACAGTGCATCCAACAACGTCAACTTTAAAAAAAATCAGGCAGCTCTAGGCTTTAACCACAATAAAACTATCTTTTAAGAATGAGCATGAGGGGGGCTGGAGAGATGGCTCAGAGGTTAAGAGCATCGCCTGCTCTTCTAAAAGTCCTGAGTTCAATTCCCAGCAACCACACGGTGGCTCACAATCATCTGTAATGAGGTCTGGTGTCCTCTTCTGGCCTGCAGGCATACATACAGACAGAATATTGTATACATAATAAATGAATAAATTAAAATAAGAATGAGCATGAGGTTGAAGAGCATTAAACATATCTCCACATGAAGACACACGAGAATGCTAACGTGGTTTACCATGGCCAAGGATTGGAAATAACTCAGATGGCTTTCAGTTGTGTGAGATCCTGCGTTTGATCATCAGCAATGGAAGCAAAAGCCCCTCTTCCAAACCAGGAGGTGGGGAAAAGCAGAATGAGAGGCAAGTAGAAACAAAAATCCAAAAAGCCCCCAATTTCAATCTATTAAAAAGAATGCAAAAAGAAAAATCCTTAGAAAACAGAACACCCCCCAAACAAAGCAACTTCCCAAACACTCAAGATCAGATCATAGAAATAAAATTGAATGGGTTTGTGATCTCTAGAAATAAAACCAGACTGACTTTTCCTGACAAAGGTATAGACTGAAATATTTAAATATTTACCTATGAAAGCATAGTGGGGCCATTTGTGGGGAGGAAGGGGAACCAGTGCAGACAGGACAGGAGGGGAGGGGTCAGAGTGCTATATGTGTGTTTGCAAATGACACAAGGAAGCCATCAGCTCATTCACTAAAAAATTAACAAGATTTTAAAAGATTGTGAGGCTTGTCAGTTAAGAGCGAGCACTGCTTTTACAGAGGACCCAAGTTCAGTTTCCAGCACCCACACTGGGTGGCTCACAACCACCCTTACCTCCAGCTCCAGGAGATCTGTCTCCCTCTTCTGACCCCTGTATGTATCTGCACTCGTATCTATATATACACCCAAAATAACCTTAAAAAAAGATTAGCCTACTTCTCCTAGTCATCTCAAGTGGAAGACAGATGAGAAGGAAGTCCCACAGTGAGAAAGAATCAGGGATGTACTAGCTGAAGAAAGCTACTCTTCTCATGCTAATGTCATGATTAGAATAGATTTTAGACAACGCTGCATCACAAGAGACAGAGTGTCAATATAATAAAACTAAAACTTGACAAGAGAAAATTAGAGGTGAAGTCATATATACCTAATAATACAGGTTCAAAATATATAGATTCCTTTATTATTTTTTGATTTATTATTGTTATTATTTTAACTATGTATAGGTACATACATTTGCACATGGGTGTGTGCACATGAGCAGGTTCCAGAGGCCGGAGGTATTTGATTCCCTTAGCTGGAGTTACAGATGGTTGTGAACTGTCTGATGTGGGTGCTGGGCACTGACTCTGGAAAGGCATTGAGTGTTCTTCATCACGGAGCCATCTCTCTAGTTCCAAATTATTTATTATTATTGCTTTTGTTGTGACAAATGTCCGAGAGAATGCTTGCATGAGTAGCTTTCTCTTTTCCCTCTTTTTCAATGAGATGGAACTATTGGCATCTAGGGCAGGTGTTCCAATTTTGCTCCTTCCTGGAAACATCCTCTTGGATACACCTAAAAGTGAATCCATCTTTTAGTATTTCTCAATCCAGGCAAGTGGACAAGATTAACAAGTCCACCCATCATCATCTTGACACCCAGACATATCTCCTTAAAGTCCCATAAGGCCCATGTTTATTTCACAGTGCAAAAATACATTCAGCCCATCTCCAAGAATTGCTGCAATCACTGTTCAAAAGCCTAAGTTCAAAGTCTCCTGAGAGACTCGAAGCATGCTCTCAGCTAGGAGCCCTGAAAAACAAACAAACAAACAAAAACAGCCTAGAGACTTTCAACATGTGATAGTACTAGGCATTCCCATGCTGAAAGAGGCAGATTGAGGCACAGACGGGGAATAATACAGAAAGACCAAGACTCAGTGGAACAAACATTAGCAGGGTCATGTCTCAGGCCTGGCCACCAGGGCACATAGTAGGTGATGTGGGCTTCCACCGGCAGGGGCAGCTCCATCAGGGCACATAGTTGGTGATGTGGGCTTTCACAGGCAGGGGCAGCTCCAGCAGGGCACACAGTGGGTGATGTGGGCTTTCACAGGCAGGGGCAGCTCCAGCAGGGCACACAGTGGGTGATGTGGGCTTTCACAGGCAGGGGCAGCTCCTGCTCTAGGGTTTTGCTAGCTGCAGGAGAAAATTAATCACTCACTGACACCTTGTGCTGTAGCTTCAAAATATGTAACTTTCCTTTTCAAACGTGGTAGGTTTTCTTGTCACTGTGTTTCCTAGTCACACTTCTATTGCTGTGAAGAGACACCACGGCTACGGCAACTCTTATAGGAGAAAGCATTTAATTGGGGCTGGCTACGGTTTCAGAGTTTTAGTCTATTATCATCATAACAGGAAATATGGTGGCACACTGGAGCAGTAGTGGAGAGCTGTATCTTGGTCCACTGACTGGGTCTGGTGTGGATTTTTGAAACCTGAAAGCTCACCCTTGTGACAAACTTTCTCTGACAAGCCTCCTAATCCTTCTCAAATATTGCCATTTCCCTATGACTAAACATTCACATATATGAGCCTATGGGGTTATTCTTATTCAAACCATCACATTGTGGTAAAATACCCGAGAGAAACAAATTAAGTTATAAAAATACCTCCATTCCGACTTTTGTTCCAGAGTATCATTATAAACCTGGCCAAAAGCAGCCAGAAAAAACAATGCAACAGCTTGAATCTTGGACCGCATTGAGATTTCCTCTGCCAGATTAATTAGGCCATTGTGTGGTGGAGTAGACAGGATGAATGCCAATCTAGATGGTGTTCTCCTTTCTCATTTTTCTGTCTGACTCTCCAACCTTTGAGATGTAACACAGCTATTCAGAAAGGGTCTCCTCCACTACATGGGTTAATCTTGTCTGGAAACCTTCATCGCCAAACCCAGAGGCCTGATACGCTAACCTAGTTATTTCCCAAGCAGATGAAATTAGTGAACAAGGTGGACCATCTTATCAGATACATGGTTTGCAAATATTTTGTATTCCATAGGTTGTATTTTATCATTTTCATCTCACCTTTTTATTTTGCTATTTTGATTATTTGCTCCTTTAGTTACGTGTCTGTGTGGGCAAGTGCATGCTAACGCAGGTGCTTGTGGAGGTCAGAGGTCATCAGAGCACTTGGGTCTGGGGTTGCAGGCAGTTGTGAGCTACCCGACATTGGCTCTGGAATCAACTTGGGTCCTCTGCAAGAGGACTTGCTTTTAATTATTGAGCGACTCTTCACTCTCTGTATTTTCTCTCTATTGATACTGTGCTTAGAGCCTAAGGTTCAATTGAAATTTCTTTGATGCTCATTCTTTTGGAGCCATAACTAGGAACCTCTACTAACTCCAAGATTGTGAAAATGAACCTTTCTCCTTCCTTCTTTCCTTCCTGCCTTCCTCTTTTACTTCTTCCTTTCTCTGTCTCTCTCTGTCTTTCTTTCTTCCTTGGATCTCATGTAATCCAGGCTGGCCTCAAACTCACTATGCAGCTGAGGATGATCTTGAACTTCTGCTCTTCCTTTGATTACAGCTGTGCACCACCCAGTTTATGTTGTGCTAGAGAAGCGCTCTCCTGAGCTACATACCCAGTCCCTTTTGGAACAGAGTTTGCTACATAGCCTAGGCTAGCTTCAAACTTGAAATCCCCACAAGTGCTAGCGTTACAGGCATGGACCATATTGTTGTTGTTTAAAGTAATTTTGGCTGGGCCAGGCTGACATGTCCAACCAGCCTGCCGACTGCTGCAAAGAATCCGTGTTCTGATGGGGCTACACTGCATGTGCAATCCCGCCTCTGTGGAGTGAGTACGCCTGCAGGCAGCTGGTCCACATGGCTGCTCGTGCTCATCTGGCATTGCTGTGTGCGTCCATTGGTGTGGTCCACCGTGGCTGCTCAGTGGTTGCCTGTGGGCTGTATGAGAATGTATAAAGCACAGGATAGCACACATGTAGTTCAACACAAAGACATAAGCTTAGATAAAACATTATTGGAGTTTTTTTTTAACTCAGTTGTATGATTCTCAAGTATGAACTCTGTTGAGGGCATCACGTTGGCACATTGAAAGAGTGGACATACCTACAAGACCCTTCTAATGTTCTTTTTCAATTTTACATACCATCCTCAGTTTCCCTCCCTCCTCTCCTCCTGTTCCCTCTCCCCACCTCCTTCTACCCCTTCTAAGGTTCTTATGTGACCCTAGTAATGGGTGACCCAAGGAGCAGATGTGAGACCAGGATTTTAGTGAAAGCCGTTTCGTGGGGGCAATGCAGGAGTGATGCTGGCGGGGACAGCAGGTCCTGAGCCAGGGAGGGTAACAAAGTGGAGGACTGTTCTGATGAACAGAGATGTTACAAGCGGCCCGCGCGCTGCCCTTTGGAGACCCTGGGAGAGCATAGGACAGCACTTCTCACCCTTCCCTCCGCCAACAATTCATCTCTTAGTGTTTGTGGGACTTTCCCGGGCTCTGCAGGATGCCAGTCATAACCTTCCAACCAAAATGTCTCCAGATGTTATCAGATGTTTCCCATGGGAGCAAAATCACCCCTGCCAAGACGTGGCAGGACATGTCTCAGAGTCATCCCATCTAAGAGGCAAGGGCCTCTCCATCATTGTCTTAGGGTTGCTTTTGAGGAGGTTCAAGGCCCACACTCCTGGACTATCCTGAAAGTCAATTAAACCTGGTCCTCGGCAGGAGGAGGTGCACAATGGTGGGATCGTTAGCAGCTTTGTGACAGTTGTGGTAAGAGGAAGGGGGTATCTACCCTTCGGGTGGGTGGACCCTGCCACTCTGGAAGCCCACGTTCCTGGGGCCTTGTAAAAGAAGCATGCAAGGACCATGGAAGGCAGGCCACCCCAAGGCAAGGCTCCGGCCCTCAGCTCTGTTCTGAGTTCCTTACTGCGTCATGGCCCTGGCTCAGGACCTGCAGGAGAGGGAAGAGTGACAGGAGGCTGACAATGCAGCGAACGATGCGACTTTCCTTGTTAGGAGATGCTGAGCTGTGCCCACAGGTCAGCTCTGGTTCCTGATCCACCTGCAACCTTTCGGGACGTTCTTCTTTTCCAGTGTGCTGTGTGGCTTTGATCAAGGCACATGCCCTCTCTAGTCATCGGTTTCTTTTCCAAAGTAACCTTGAAAGGTCCTTACAACTCTAGTGGCTGCTGAGAGTCCAGGGAGGCAATGGGAGCCTCCAGGCAGCAAGAAGGAGAAGCCTGGCCAGAAAACACCATTTCTGACAGCCTGGCCCCTTGTGGTGCTGCTGGCCTCTGATCTCTGAGCATTTCCCCAGCACGCCTGACACCAGCCCGGTCACAGGCTTGCGCGGCCCCTTGTTCACTCACAAGCATCTGTTACAGCATTTACCACGTTAATTGATTCTCTCTGAGAACGAGGCAGGTGTTCACCACCCAAGCCAGAAAACATCAAAATCACATGCTCTCTGAGCCTTTCTGTAGCGGGCAATCGAGTTTAGAATGACTCATACAGTCTAGCAGATAATAAAACACACATAACGTTTGCTTTAGGGGACAGGTGAGGGCATTTTGTGCCGTGCAGGGGAGAAACAAAAACTCGGTCTATTTGGAAGTCAGGTAATTGATTACAGATGGGCGGAGGTAAATGAAAGAATTTAGCAAATATCTCTGTGGAATAGCTAATGGGAATGAGACAGAATAGGAAATTAAAAATTATTCGAAGCAGATGGACCATTCTTTTGAGTTTTTAAAAATTTATTAGGGCCGAGGAAAAATGTGTCTGTTTATTTTCTATAGCCATGAAATTAATGGCTTGGTGAGTTTTGCTTGGGCAATTTTATGACTGCTGTGTCATCTGTCATAATTTGGGGGCTGTTTGATATGGATTTATGAATGTCTCCACCCTTCACCCTCCCTGATTTATGGGTGTGGGTCACATGTGAATGAAGGCTGTCTGATTTTGAGAGTTCCATGCCAGTGGCAGCTCAGCCGGGCAGACCCTAGGTAGGCAGGGATTTCAGGGGTCTTTTTTACCTAAATATGAGTGGAGAGGAGACAGAGGGTCACACTGAGGCTGTGGGAACTGGAGCTGACCTGGCTGAACTCTGCCTGGGCTGGAGAGGAGGTGTGTGGTCAGGAAGGCCAGCCCACACTGCTCGTGTTCTTGACTCTTGACTGGGAGCTGAGGGGTCCATTGCTGCAGTCTCTATCTGGAGCCTTGGACCCTCCCATCTACTGTGGTCATCATATGTCCTAAGATCTAAAGCTTAGGGAAAGAGGGGGAAAAATCTCATTATTTGGGGATCTTTGTGGCCTGGAGTTGTGGTGCTAACGTATTCTTTACGTGAGGTGTAAACACTGGATTTTGAGGTGGGTGGACTGGGTCTATTTTCATCTCGGTCCTCCTTAGTTGTGTGGCTTTGGGCTGGCTGTTACCCTCTCTGACCCTGTTTGCCCCCTCTCCAAAGGTGGAGTAGAAACCTCTCATGTTAGAAAGGTTTTGGGGATCACCCTCAACATGAACCCAGCAGAGAAGTGGCAAGAAACAACCTGTCATCTCAGGAAGTATTTCCCTCTGGCAGATGGGGAAACTGAGGCACAAAGACTGCTACATGATTTTCTGAGGTCACATCCCTAGAGCTGATTGGATAGCTTTTCTCTATGACTCTGGCTTCCTCAGTTGTGATGTGGCAGGCCCCTGGTGCAACGGATTAGAGTATCCACCTGTTACTATATCCCCTGCACTCTCTGCCTAGGGTTTTGTTTCATTGCCTACCTGGTCTGCAGGTGAGGAAACCCTGTGAATTATTAGAAACAATCAAAAAAAAAAATCTTGGTGTAGCACAAAGAAACACACAAACAAAAGTAGCTTAGCAAGGTACACTAAAAAAAGCGTATACTAGAACTCACACCAGGCTAGCAAACACAGATGTATTTTATCCCTAACACAGGTGACTGCATCTGAGCCCATTGGTAGGAGGTTGACTTCACAATCTGATGCAGTTAGATAAAGGGTAAGGAATATGAGTCCTTGCCCAGTTAACCCTTGATAGAAGAAACTGTGTGAAGTGTGTGTGTGTGCGCACGTGTGCATGTGTGTGTGTGTGTGTATGCGTGTGCATGGGCATGGGCACTACATGCATATGCCCAAACTTGTGGTCTTTCACACACATACATGAATAATTTATCTATTTCTTATTTCTGTTTTTTTTTTTTTTTTCAAGACAGGGTTTCTCGGTGTAGCCCTGGCTGTCTTAGAACTCACTCTGTAGATCAGGCTGGCCTTGAACTTATAGATACCAGCCCACTCTTCTCTGCTGTGGGACAATGGTCTTGTATCCTGTAAAGATTTGTCACTTATATTGGTTTAATAAAATGCTGATTGGCCAGTAGCCAGGCAGGAACTATAGGTGGGGCAACCAGAATAGGAGAACTCTGGGAAGAGGAAAGGCTCAGTCTGCAGTCATCACCAGACACAGAGGAAGCAAGATGAGAATGCCTCACTGATAAAAGTTGCAGGATCGGGTGGTACAGAAACCTCTGTCAACACTTCTCTCTCTGTTTGTGTACTGGTCTGGTACACTGGGTATCAGGGTTTTTTTGATAGCTTTATGGAATGGATCAGTAAGATAACCTCAAAAAATTTATGGTGGAATCTTCACCAACTCAGTATTTTGGCCTCTCAAAGCTCCATAGTGACATCCAGTTTGCTCCCCAGCAGCAGGCTGCAGGCTTCAGGCAAACTTTAGCTGGTTAACACCATGATGGAGAGGTGGAGCCGGGCATTTGCAGCCATTACTTCCAATACAAATCCTGTGTATGACACAACCTTGCTTGGCCTGAATCTCAGCTTTTGTGCTTTATCAGGTGGGGTGAGGTGGGGAGTTCAGAGAGCTGTGCAGTGCTGAGAGCTGGCAGTATTGCCAGCAGCCGACCCTCAGAAGGAAACATGCATCATGTAGGACTCCTTCTGCAACCATAACTCCTGAATGTATTTGTATGCACCCATCTTGGCTCACCTGGTAGCTGCCAAGCAGAGAGAAGGAAGAAGGCTTTCTCCCACAACCCCTTTTGTGGCTTTAAAGAAATATTTTAAAAGTAGTAAAATGAAGTTGTGGTTAATCTGTGGTGTAGCATTTCCTTCCTTCTAGTGCTGTATTCTGTGTACTGGTGTGTGACTATCTCTTGGTTGAATTGTGCTTTTAGGTCACTTGTTTATCCTTGCATCTGCTGAGGGAGGCTTGGGTTGCTTCATGTCCATTCCAGCCAGTTACATGTCTTTGAAAAGATACATGCTATCATCTCCCTGGGCATATATCTAGAGGTGGTCAGATCTAGTGCCAGGTGTATGTTTAATGAGACTAGTGAGCTATTGTTTGAAGTGGTCAGGTCAATCTATATTCCTGACAACAGTGGGTCTAGAATCTTGTACTGGCTGGTTTTGTGTCAACTTGACACAAGCTAGGGGTCATCAGAGGAAGGGGCCTCAGTTGAGGAAACGCTTCAATGAGATCAAGCTGTAAGATGTTTTCCCAGTTAGTGATTAATGAGCGGAGGGCCTAGGCCATGGTGGGTTGGGCTATCCCTGGGCTGCTGGTCCTGGGTTCTATAAGAAGGTGGGTTGAGCAAGCCATGGGAAGCAAGCCAGTAAGCAGCAGTTCTTCATGGTCTCTCCACCAGCTCCTGTCCCCGGGATCCTGCCCTGTTTGAGTTTCTGTCCTGACTTCCCTTAGTAATGGACAGCAGTGTGAGTCAAATAAACCCTCTCCTCCCCAACTTGCTCTTTGGTCAGGGTGTTTGGTCACAGCCCTTTCCTCCCCAACTTACTCTTTGGTCACAAATTGGTTGCAATGACAGAAACCCTAAGACAATTCTCCACAGCCGCACCCACACTCTGACGATTTTCAAAGGTTTGGAGTGGTGTCTCATTGTGGCTTTAATTCATATTTTCCGACTGACTGACTGACTCTTCGCAAACCCTTGGCTAGAGGTCCATGACAGATGTCATCCTCAATCACTTGTCCCTTGGGTTTTTGAAACAATGTCTTTCCATGAATCTCATTATAGCTTATTGATTAGCCTAGGCTGGTTGGTCAGCAGGTTTCAAGACTCTTCCTGCCTCTATACCCACAGGTTTTGGACTGCAGGTGCGCACTACCACACCCCGCTTTTGTTTGGGTGCCGGGGTCTATTTCAGGCCCTCATACTTGCAAGGGAGGGCACTTTACTGATTACCAGCCCCTCAGCCCCAGAAGATTCTTAACTTTGTGCATCTTGCTAGGCCCATGCTCTATCCCACCATCCTTGTAGTTTCAGGTATTTCATGCAAGTCTGTGGTCCAGAGCTGGGGATGAAGATCAATGATTGGAGCTCACCTGACACCTTGTGGTCTTGGGTGCAGCCCCCAGGATCTCACACACACACACACACACACACACACACACACACACACACACACACACACATCCTTGACTTGTTTTTAAGCTATTATTTTGCATGTGGTATGAGGTATGGATTAAACAATCTCCACTTCTTTTTTTTCCCTGGCAACGTCTTCCTACATAGCCCAAGCTGTCCTTCAACTCATCATTCTCCTGCTTCTACCTTCCCTGAGCTGGGATTACAGGCAGCACTATTATCCTAGATGCCTGTATCATTTCTTTAAAGCATCTTTTGTTGATAAGCATCCTTTCTATACTGAATTGCCTTTGCATATTTGTTAAAAATTATAACCATTTCAGCTTCATGGCTCTGTTTATCTTAATGCCAATGCCAAACAATCTGGCTAGCTTTTGGTAGCAGTCAATGCTCCCTTTCAGACATTAGTTTTATTTGTTTGCATGCATGCAGACATGTGTGGAGGGTGTGTGTGTGGTGCGGTGTGCTGAAGAACATGTGCAGAGGTCAGAAGACATCTCGCATAAATCAGTTCTCTCCTTCTTCATTGTGGGTCTGGGCTTTTGAGTTTAGGTCATCAGGCTAGGTGAGAAGCACCTTTACCCAATGAGCCATCACCACCCCCCCCTTTTTCTTTTGATTTTCGAGACAGGGTTTCTCCGTAGCTTTTTTTTGGTTCCTGTCTGGAACTAGCTCTTGTAGACCAGGCTGGCCTCAAACTCACAGAGATCCGCCTGCCTCTGCCTCCTGAGTGCTGAGATTAAAGGCGTGCACCACCACTGCCCGGCTCCCTCTTTTTTATTATATTATTTTATGTAAGTGTAAGTGTTAGAACTCAAATTTTGTTCTTTTAGTTCAAAGTTGTTTTGTGTGACCAAAATCTTTAGTGTTAGTTTTAGAAATTTTAGTCCATTTCTACAAAAAAAAAAAAAGCCCATTTAATGTGCTTATATTCGTGAAGTCCTGGGTTCCATCACCTTTCCAGGAAAGAAAAGCTGCTAGAATTGTTTTGATACTACCCACCAGTTGAAGTAATGACACCCTAACAGTCTGGCCTATGAAAAAATAGTATTTTTCCATTTATGAAGACATTTCTCTTCTCTTTCATTGATTGAGAATTTCATAATGCACATAGTGGGGTTTCATTGTTGTTGATTTTTGAGGCAAGGTCTTATTATGTAACTTTGACAAAAAAATCACCCTGTAGACCAGGCTGGCCTGAAATTCACAGAGATTCACCTGCTTTTGCCTCCTGAGTGCTGGTGTTAAAAGCTCAAGCTTTGTCTATAGCATGTGTTGATCAAGCTTGTCTCTAACTCCCTCCCCTCTGACCCCTCCCCTACTCCACAGCAATTTGTCTCCAACCTCATGTGCTTAGTCCACTCAGTCCTGCCCACATGTACACAATGTACATGCATGTAGTGCTCTCTACTAGACCACAAATAACTTCTTAGGGTCTGTAACCCTGAAGAAACCTGCTTCTCCCTCCTCAAGTAGCCATCCATTGCAATAGCTCCTCAGCTAAAAATGTGACTTCATGAGCCCCTCCCATCTATGCTGGGATGTAGACTGGCTTAACCTTGTGTGGATCTTATGCATGCAGCCACAGCTACTGTGAGTTTATGTTTACAACAGCACTATCATGTTCAGCGAATACCATTTCACTGTTGAGGTCTGCTCCCTCTTCTGGGATTATTCCTGAGTTTTGGGGAGATGATGTAGGTAGGTCTTCTATCTATCTCTTACTTTCATTGGTTAATTAATAAAGAAAACTGCTTGGCCTGATAGGGCAGAATTTAGATAGGCGGAGTAGACCGAACAGAATGCTGGGAAGAAGGGCAGTGAGGCAGACACTATAGCTCTCCTCTCCAAGATGGACGCAGGTTAAGATCCTTCCCAGTAAGCCACCACCTTGTGGTGCTACACAGATTATTAGAAATGGGTTAATCAAGATGTGAAAATTAGCCAATAAGAGGCTAGAACTAACGGGCCAAGCAGTGTTTAAAAGAATACAGTTTGTGTGTTGTTATTTCCGGGGCTAAGCTAGCCATGTGGAGCCAGGCAGGATGAAAAGCAGGCCAACCCACAGCTCCATCTACAGGGAGAGGGGTATGTGATATAGGTGTCCCATTTAGATGTGAACACTCCATCGTCTAGTAGTTCCTGCATGTTGACCTGTTATGGCTCTCTGTGCTTATCGCAAAAAGAATCTTCTCCAATGAGAGTTGAGAAATGCACTGATTTATAGATATGAAGGAAACAAATTCCAGAAGATTTCACCTCAGCAAAGCTGGTCTCTTCTTAGTCACCACCAATTTCTTAGCTCTAGGTGACCAGCATCAAGTATCCCAGCAAAGCAAAATTTCGCTTTAGTAATTCTGGTATCTTATAATCACAGCTGTTTTTTCAGCTCCAGCTAACCAGAACTACAGGATTTTAATTCAAAATACCAAATGGCCATGAGAAAGTCTTTAACCTTCTCTTTGAAATGTCACAAGCCAGGCCCCCATCTTCTGTACTGCTCTTAGGTTCCTAAAGAACATCCCACTGAGCTCCTTAAAAAAACATACTTTGTTTTCTAATTTTTTTTCTTGTAATAAATATGACAAAGGTATATTATACAATGAAAAGCTTAAGATACTGAAGAAATATAGTCAGGGTAAGGGTTATCAGAGGGAAAGTTCTCTTGTGCTCAGGAACCAGTAGGATGAATATGGTGAAAATGGCTATTCTACTGAAAGACATCTACAGATTTAATATAACACCCTTCAAAATTCCAACACAATTCTGCACAGAAATTGAAAAAAGTCATCTTAAAATTCACATGGAAACACAAAAAACCATAGATAGCCAAAGAAATTCTGAACAATAGAAACACTGCTGAGATAGCATCATTCCTGTAGAGGTTTGAAAGAAAAGGGCCCCCTAAAGGGAGTGACACTATCAGGATGCGTGGTCTTGTTGGAGTAGGTGGGTCTAGTTGGAGGTAGTGTGTCACTGTGGGGTGAATTTTGAGGTCTCTTTGAGGTCTTTTTTCTTGAGCTTCACTCAGTGTGACAGTCAGTTGACATCCTGCTCCCTCTGGTCAAGATGTAGCCAACACCATTTTTGCCTGCATGCTGTCATGCTGGAAATGGACTGAACCTCTGAAACTGTAAGCCAACATCTCAATTAAATGTTTTCCATATAAGAGTTGCCGAGGTCATGGTGTCTTTTCATAAAAACAAAAACATAACTAAGATAGATATTAGTGAGGTATTGCTGTGATAGACCTGAACATGTTTTTTTTTTTTTTGTTTTTGTTTCTTGTTTTTGTTTTTTGAGACATGGTTTCTCTGGGTAACATCCCTAGCTGTTCTGGTACTAGTTCTTGTAGATCATCTTACCTCTGCCTCCCAAGTGCTGGGATTAAAGATGTGTGCCATCACCACTTGGTGAGACCTAACAACGTTTTAAGGAGGACTGTAGACAGACTTTGGAACCTTGGGATAGGAGAACTGTTGAATCATCCATGAATCTCTGGGATGAACCTGGGTGATCTTTTTGATGTGTTCTTTTTTTATTGAGTTTTATTGAGCTCTACATTTTTCTCTGCTCCCCTCCCTGCCTCTCCCCTTCCTCTTCAATTCTTCCCCAAGGTCCCCATGCTCCCAATTTACTCAGGAGATCTTGTCTTTTTTTACTTTCTACTTCCCATGTAGATTAGATCTATGTAAGTATCTCTTAGTGTCTTCATTGTTGTCTAAGTATTCTGGGATTGTGGTTTGTAGGCTGGCTTTCTTTGTTTTATGTTTATAAACCACCTATGAATGAGTACATGTGATAATTGTCTTTCTGTGTCTGGGTTACCTCACTCAAAATAATGTTTTCTAGCTCCATCCATTTGCCTGCAAAATTCAAGATGTCCGTATTTTTTTCTGCTGTGTAGTACTCCATTGTGTAAATGTACCACATTTTCCTTATCCATTCTTGATGGAGGAGGGTCATCTGTCTATGTGTTACTTTCATTGGTTAATAAACTGCCTTGGCCCTTTGATAGGACAGAAAGTTAGGTAGGTGGAATAAACAGAACAGAATGCTGGGAAGAAGGGAAGTTAGGCAGATGCCATAGCTCTCCTCTCCAAGATGGATGCAGCTTAGGATCTTCCTGGTAAGCCACCACCTCGTAGTGCTACACACATGAATAGAAATGGGTTAATCAAGATGTGAGAGTTAGCCAGTAAGAGGCTAGAGCTAATGGGCCAAGCAGTGTTTAAAAGAATACAATTTGTGTGTTGTTATTTCAGGGCATAAGCTAGCCAGGCGGCTGGGAGCCTGGTGGCGGAAACGCAGCACAGCCCGCTGTTCCTCACTATACATTCTTTGGTCGAGGGGCATTTAGGTTGTTTCTAGGTTATGACAAACAAAGCTGCTATGAAAATAGTTGAGCACATGTCCTTATGGCACGATTGAGCATCCTTTAGTATTAAAGGTATAAAAGTAGTATTAGTGGGTCTTGAGGAAGGTTGTTTCCTAATTTTCTGAGAAATCACCATACTGACATCCAAAGGAGTTGTTCCAGTTTGCATTCCTACCAGCAATGCAAAAGTGTTCCCTTTTCCCCACAGCCTCTTCAGCATAAGTTGTCATCAGTGTTTTTGATCTTGGCCATTCTTACAGGCATAAGATGGAATCTCAAGAGTTGTTTTGATTTGCATTTCTCTGATGACTAAGGATGTTGAACATTTCCTTAAGTGTCTTTCAGCCATTTTAGATTCCTCTGTTGAGAGTTCTCTGTTTAGGTCTGTACTCCATTTTTTAAATTGGAGTATGTGTTCTTTTGATGCCCAATTTCTTGAGTTCTTTGTATATTTTGAAGATCAGACTGATGTAGGGTTAGTGAAGATCTTTTCCTATTCTGTGGGCTGTTGTTTTGTCTAGTTGACTGTGTCCTTTGCTNCTTGGCCATTCTTACAGGCATAAGATGGAATCTCAAGAGTTGTTTTGATTTGCATTTCTCTGATGACTAAGGATGTTGAACATTTCCTTAAGTGTCTTTCAGCCATTTTAGATTCCTCTGTTGAGAGTTCTCTGTTTAGGTCTGTACTCCATTTTTTAAATTGGAGTATGTGTTCTTTTGATGCCCAATTTCTTGAGTTCTTTGTATATTTTGAAGATCAGACTGATGTAGGGTTAGTGAAGATCTTTTCCTATTCTGTGGGCTGTTGTTTTGTCTAGTTGACTGTGTCCTTTGCTTTACAGAAGCTTTTTAGTTTCAGGAGGTCCCATTTATTAATTGTTTCAGTGTCTGTGCTGCTGGGGTTCTATTTAGGAAATAGTCTTCTGTGCCAATGCGTTCAAGTGTACTTCCTACCTTCTCTTCTATAAGGTTCAGTGTGGCTGGCTTTATGTAGAGGTTTTTGATCTATTTGGAGCTGAGTTTTGTGCATGGTGATAGATATGGGTCTATTCTCATTCTTCTACATGTTGATATCCAGTCATGCCGGCACCACTTGTTAAATGTGCTTTCTTTTTTCCATTTGATATTTTTTTCTTCTTTGTCAAAAATAGGTATTTGAAGATGTGTGGATTGATATCTGGGTCTTCTATTTGGTTGCATTGGTCCTCCTGTCTGTTCTTATGCAAATACCAGTCTGTTTTCAGGACTGTAGCTCTATAGTAGAGTTTGAAGTCAGAGGTTGTGATGCCTCCAGTAGTTCTTTTATTGTACAGGATTGTTTTGCCTTTCCTGGGTTTTTACTTTTTCATATGAAGTTGAGTACCGTTCTTTTGTGGTCTGTGAAGAATTTTGTTGGGATTTTGATGGACATTGCATTGAATCTGTAGATTGCTTTTGGTAAGATTGCTTTTAATGTGTTCTTTAATTCAATTTGCATATATTATATTAAGAGCTTTTGCATCTGTGTTAATCAGGGAGATTGGCTTTATAATTTTCTTTTTTCCTTTTGTTTTAAACTTGTTTTTGTGTCAGGGTAATACCAGTATGTTAGTCATGTTTCTCTTGCTGTTATGAAGCACCATGACTAAGGAAACTTATAAAAAAACGTGTATAAGAGGTATAAGAGTCCATGATGGCACAGTAGAGGTAGTAGGTAGGTGTCATTGTGGCCAGAGCAGCGGTTGAGAGCTTACATACTGAATCACAGAGTGAACACAGCGAGAGTGAACTAGAAATGGCACAGATCTTTAAACTCTCAAACCTATCCCAGTAACATAATTCTGCTGTCAGACCCAGCCTCCCAAACCTACCCAAACAGTGTAGGCGTAAGTTGCAAACAATGCCACACCAATTTGGAATTATGATTAATAGGGTGATATTTATTTAAAGGGGAAAAAACTTACAGATAATCGTCCCAGACAACAGCCCTCTGCACAATCAGGAAGGAGTCTAGTCGCCGGTGGAGCAGGAAGTGAAGCAAGAGAGAGCGGAGGGAAGTAGCCGCTTTTTTAAAAGGAGAGAGACAACACCCCAATGGGCTGGTATCTCAGCAGCTATTGGTTGGAGGAACGGAAGGACCTCCCATAACACCTCCCCCTTTTGTTTAAGTAAGAGAGTTCTAAACCTACTTCAAAATTATATACAATAAGTACAAATATCCTATTCTAACTAGCTTAGGTCTTGTATAATAAAAATAACTTGGCCAAGTCATGAAAGAAAAGTAGATACATTTATATAGTCTTCAACCCCATCGAAGATCTGAGAAGGGAAATAATGTTACCTGGGTAATTAGGAAGTTCAGTAAAACAACTTCCAAAACATGCAACAAATCACAGAGACAACTAGCTACCTGGGCAATCAATCACCCAAAGTCATGTTTGCAGCGTTGAAGCAACCAACTTTGGCTAAGGCCTAACATAACTGACATATCATTTTCAAAGGCAAGCAACTTTTCAAAACTATCTTATCCTGTCTTGGCAGGATATGACAGTCCTGTTTTATCCATTGATGTATGCTCTGTATCTCTGCCAGTGGTTGAGGTATGGGCATCTTTGCCCCAAGGCCAGTTCTGCCAAAAAGAAAGGCTCCAGGTGGAGTGTCTTTGGTGTTCAACATTCTTTCGGGAATAGAGCGGTGTTGCCAGGGGCAATTGTGTCTCACTACCACAAAACTCTGAGTTAGATTTAAAGGCCATTTTCTACAGCTCTTTGAAGAGGTTGAAGATTATCTATCTATACTGAGATATATGATCTCTATATATCTAAAGAACCTGATTAGCCTAATTATAAATGACAAACTTAGATAACTATTAATCTATATAATTCTCAATATCTATCTAACTTTAAGACAATAAACGACTGTGAAACA
>NW_026068145.1:950758-958321 GCF_014885135.2 Alexandromys fortis | reverse complement strand
GTATCAATTTTTTGGTCCCCATTCTGCACCTGTGATTCCAAAGCTTTAATTTTTTCCTTCAAAGATAACATGTCCTCCTTAAACTTTTCTTGTATATCATGTAGATTCCCATCTTGGAGGTACATTCTGTCTGTTACCTTATCAAAACTTTGTGATAAAGTCTGAATGTCAAATTCAACAGCCTGAACCCTTTCAGGTAACTTTCTAGTACCCTTGGATATGGAGTCAATTTTGTCTGTCATAGTATCCACTTGTTCAGATAACCTCTGATCAATAATTTTAATCCTGTCAATTAGTTGTTCATTATTAGTTCATAAAGATTCTATCGTTCTTAGGAGTGCCATATTCTTCCTTAATGATAGAATATGGAAAAGAAAACTGAAACCTAGTAACAAGCAAATTAAGGTATCCCCATAATCATATAAACCTTGTATGATGTAATCCATTGTATTAGTAAATATAAATGTACCAATCCATTGTATTAGTGAAAACAAAGCAGTAAAATTTGCGTTAGAAACGAAAACTGCCACATTACCTATTATCCAGCAGGTGGCGCTGTTGCTGAGTCGCGATGAAAATGGGGTCCTGTTTCAGTGACTTAGTAGATGTTAAAAACTGGAAAATGCGAGTTTCTCAACAAAGTAAATGTAATTAAATCAATTCCATAGACAGAACCAGAAACCTAGAATCTAGGGGTAGAGAAGAGCAACCTGGAAGCCGCTTATGCCTCCATGTGACAGAGTCACCCTGAGGGGTGGCAGCTTTCGGCAACTGGCAACCTCGTGCTCTGGTTTGCACCACTTAAGAGCTGTGCTTGCAAGGGAGATTTAAAAACGACTCAGAAAAGAGCAAACCACGCGGGCAGAGACTACGCGGGCCTGTGGAGTTTAAATCCACATGGGGAGGCAGACGATAGGGTGCGTGGGGACTTGAAGTCTAAAGGGAAAATATAAAGAACTGCAGCAAGAAAAGCCACTGCGTGATAATTTATATTAAACCGCTGGCTCCACGCACAAGGCACAGGCCGCGGCTGAGGAAGGGTGGGGCTCGCCAAACCAAACTCACGGCCAGCCGGCAGCCGAGCAGGGGGAAGGAGAGGTCCTAAAACTGAACGTTGGGCGCCAGGTGTAGGCGTAAGTTGCAACCAATGCCATACCAATTTGGAATTATGATTAATAGGGTGATATTTATTTAAAGTAGTTAAGAGCATTTGCCGCTCTTGTAGAGGTTCCAGGTTTGGTTCCTAGTGTCTATATGGTGGTGGCTCACAACCATCTGTAGCTCCAGTTCCAACATCCTCTCTGGTTTTTAGTATTCTCTGGTAGAATTCTTCAGCCAATCCATTAAGTCCTGAGATTCTTTTACTTGGGTGGTGTGGGATAATGCTCTTGTATACTGTAAAGATTTGTCACTCATATTGGTTCAATAAAATGATAATTGACCTGTAACCATGCCGGATGTATAGGTGGGGTAACCAGACTAAAAGAATTCTGAGAAGAGGAAAGGCTGAGATGCATTCTCCAGCAAGATGCAGTGAAAGCAAAATGAAATTTCCTTACTGAGAAAAGGTGCCATGTGGCTAAAAAGATAAGAATTATGTGCTAATTTAAGTTGTAAGAGCTAGTTAGTAATAAGCCCGAGCAATAGGCCAAGAACCCTATAATTAATATAAGCCTCTGTATTTTTATTTGAGACTGAATGGCTGTGGGGCCAGGTGAGACAGAAACCTCCATTTATAAATGGCACATAATGTTTGGCAACTACAGCCACGTAAAACCTGAGAGAGCTTAGGAAGGGATTCTATTCACAAAAGAAAAGTCAAGCATGACTTCTTGGTAGCAGCATTTTCTTGGGTAGGCTGTTTGCTAGAGGCAAGCAGAGGCATGACTTCTTTAAGAGAGATTTTCTGGCAAAGAAAACCAGTCTACAGGGGGCTAGAGAGATGGCTCAGAGGTTAAGAGCACTGACTGTTCTTCCAGAGGTCCTGAGTTCAATTCCCAGCAACCACATGGTAGCTCACAGCCATCTATAATGAGATCTGGTGCCCTCTTCTGGCATGCAAGCATACATAGAAGGAATGTTGTGTAGAATAAACAAACAAACAAACAAACAAATAAATAAATCTTAAAAAAAAGAAAACCAGCCTACAAATCACAGAGAACCTAGGAAACAGTGAGGATCCTAAGAGAGACATACATGGATCTACTCTACATGGGAAGTTAAAAAAAGACATGATCTCCTGAGTAAATTGAGAACATGGGGACTATGAGAGAGGGTTCAATGGGAGGGGAGAAGCAGGGAAGGGAGCAGAGAAAATGTATAGCTCAATAAAATCAATAAAAAAGAGATTTCCTGACTCAACATTAGCGGCCAAAACCACGCAGCTCTTTAAGAGGCCCTGTTACCAAACACTTAAATGGTGTTTATGAGCATCTGGCAGTATGCTTCTTGGTGGTTGCATGGACCTAGAATCTCCACAGAGTTGTGGCAGTAAACATGGTTCATGCCAGTACCTCTGACATGAATCTAGACTCTCAGAAAGCCAAGGAATGGGACACAGCCAGCCACTAAAGTCACAGCTTTAATCCTAGCCATGCCACTTAGCAAATTAAAGATTCATGTAGTGAGAAAAAGATAGAGATATACAGTAAAGACATATTCAGATAAAAAAATCTTTAAATGGTTTACAGTGTGTTTAAAAATATACATAGGCTTGGGATAGAAAAGGTCCTTAAAAAGAAATAGAGTAATAAAAAAAGCCACAGAAAGATGAAAAATACACAGAGTCTGGATCCTGTATGTTACTATGTTGTCTTTGGATTGTTTGACTGCTGAAGAAAGAGTAACAGCTGCTAAAAGATTTGATTATAAATGCTGCTGGAGTAAACCAACCTTTATATTTTCAAAATAACTTGACTCCAAAATTCATTTAAGTTTTGGTTTTTAAATTCTATTTTTGGATAATATTTATTTTGCCTTTAATTTTAGATAGTTTTGCTGGGTGTCATAGTTTGGTTTGACACTTTTATTTGTTAGAGTTTAGACTATATCTTTCCATACTCCGAGGGAGTTAAAAGTTTCTATTGAACAATCATGTGTTATTTTGATGGACCTGCTTTTATGGCTGGACCTTTCATTCTTGCAGCTTTTCATGCCCTTTCTTTATTCTGCGTTTTTGTTTTTTTTTTCTTAAATTTGTTTGTAGTTTATTTTATGAATGTGGGTGTTTTGTCTGCGAATCCTCTGGAACTGGAGTCACAGACCTTTGCAGGTGTTTGGGAGCCACCATGTGGGTGCTGGGAATTGATCCTGATTCTGCTGGCAGAGCAGCATCCAGTGCTCTTAATTGCTGAACTGCTGTAGGAATTCCTAGCACTAGTAGCCTTTAAGTTACCCGCCAACTTGGGTGTGGCTTTTTATACTATTTATGCCAATGTAAAGTGTGCATCTGGTTTCTTTTCCAGCTGTGGAATTCAGTTGCTATTCTCCATTCCACCAGAGGATTGTGATTTGTGAGTCTACCCGTAAAAAGATAACCCTCTATTAGTCTCAATTCTGAGCTAGTGTGGGATTTCTTTTAAGCATCCTTCTTCACTAAGCCACCTCTCTTTACCTGTTCTGTGTTTTAAACTTTATAAGTACATTATATTCTGGGGGAGGTTTTTTTTTTTTTTTTTTCTAGTCCTGTCTATTTGATGTTCTGTAGGCATTTTGTAGCTGGATAGGAATTCTCTTTCTAGGTTTGGGAAATTTTCTGCTGTGATTTTATTGAAAATACTCTATGCCTTTGGCTTATATTTTTCTCCTTCTATATACATAATCTGAGGGTTAGGCATTTTAATGTTATGGTGGTTTGAATAAGAATGACCCCTATAGGCTTGTAGATTTGAAAGCTTGGTCATCAGGAAGGAGCACTTGAGAGATACTTGAGAGATATTAGGAGGTGTGGCCTTGTTGAAGGAAGCATTTCACTGGGGGAGGGACTTGGGGTTTCAAAAGCCCAAGGCAGGCCCAGTGTCCCTTCTCTCTTTATGCCACTTGTGGATCTAGATGTGGAACTCTCAGCTATCATGTCTACCTGAGTGCTGCCATGCTCCCTGCCATGATGCTAATGGACTAAACCTCTCAAAGTGTCAGCCAGCCCCAACTAAATGTTTTCTTTTATAAGAGTTGGAATTATTGTGGTGTCTCTTCACAGCAATAGAACACTGACTAAGGCAGATGGTGTCCCAGAATTGTCCCATGTTCTGTTCATATATTTACGAAGTTTAGCATAGATGATTGTAGTCTATGCAAACTAAGGCAATTTGCTTTCTCCTTTCCAAGATAGATGCCTTAAAAATCCTTTTGCCAGGTGGTGGTGTGGTGTGGGAGGTCCTTCTGTCTATGTGTTGCTTTTATTGGTTAATGAATAAAGAAACTGCTTTGGACCTACAGCAGGGCAGAATTTAGCTATGCAGGAAAAGCTAGGCTGTATGCTGGGTGAACGAAGGGTGGAGTATGGAGAAGCCAAAGAGCCACCATCAGAGTCAGACATGCTGAAACTTTGCCAGTAAGTCACTGCCACATGGCAATACACAGATTAATGGAGATGGGTTCAATTAATATGCAAGAGTTAACCAATAAGAAGCTAGAGCTAATGGGCCAAGCAGTGATTTAATTGATACAGTTTCTGTGTGATTATTCAGGGCTGAGCAGCAGGGAACCAACAAGCAGCCTCCTCCTATGAATTGGCACCCACATGGCCAACTAAAGTCCACTTAAAACTTGAGAGGGCTTGAAAAGAAATTCTAGACTCTAAAAAAACAAGGTTAGCCACATTTTTTTTTTCCCGAATAGGCTTTTCTTGAGGTGGCATGCTGTGGCTCCTTTAAGAGAGGTCTTACTGATTTATCAGTAGCAGCTGTATGGTTTCAAAACTGCTGCTTCCTGGCCATGAGCCCAGCTGCTAGCACGAGCTCTGACTCTTTCGGGAAACTGAGCATTTGGATGGGGTTTGTGAGCAGTGTGCCGTGGTTTGCTTGGTGGCAATGTGGGCTGCTTGCGCCTAGAAGTGGGGTAGTACATGTGGCTCAGAGGTGCAAGCAGCTCCACCATGCTGGGTGGTGCAAGCAGGCACTGCTGTATTTCTCCTAGCAATGATACAGCTTAAGTTTTTAAGAAGCACTTAGCATTTTAAGACATGCCCCTGAACAGTAAAGAGTTACAGATTCACAATAGGACAGATTCAGATATTAAAAATCTCTATGGGTCACAGTGTTGGTTAAATGTACATAGGCTTGGGAAAGAGAAGAAAAAGAGTATAAAGAGTCATAAAAAGAAGCAAATGGTTTTTTTTTTTAAAAAAAAATAAAACAAAGTCTTTAAAGAGACAGCATACAGACAGTCTGTCACTTGTTTGTTCCTGGCCACCTGGCTGCTCAGCCCTGAAATAACCACAGAGAAATTGTATTAATTAAAACACTGCTTGGCCCATTAGCTCTAACTTCTTATTGGCTGACTCTTATATCTTAGTTAAACCCATTTCTATTAATCTGTATATCACCACATGGCAGTGGCTTACCGGCAAAGATTCAGTATGTCTTACTCTGGTGGCAGCTCCATGGCGGCTGTCTTCTGCCACCTTCCTTCTCCCAGCATTCCACCTAGTCCCCCCCACCCCGCCTACCTAAGTTCTGCCCTATCAACAGGCCAAGGCAGTTTCTTTATTCATTAACCAATGAAAGCAACACATAGACAGAAGGACCTCCTCAGTTATAGATTAAAGGAGTATTATAATAAAGTAAATATTAAAAAGTAACAGAGTAAAAATAAATAAGCCACATAAAGTTGGAAAATTCACAGAGAGTCTGGATTATGTATATTATTGTGTTTTCTTTGAATTTTTTGACTGTGAAGGAGCTAACTACAAAGAGACATTTCATTGTATGGGCTGCTAAGCTAAACCAACATATAAACTTTAAAGGTATCATGATTTCAAAATATGGGTCTAAGGATATGTTGCTTTGGAAAAGAAGTTCTTATTTTGTTTCTACAGAGGATGAGAACCTGTGGATTCATTCCAGGCTAATGTGGTTTGGTGGACCAAGATCCCCTAAAAGGTTTCTTTGAACACCCCTCAAAAATTACTTTGCCCAATAAACACCAGGAAACAGTATAGAGAGAACCACACCCATATTCCCCAATACTGTTTATCATTGTTTCTTTATATTTAAAATGGTATATGCTATAGAGATTTGCATTGGTATGGATCTTAGTTTATTGATACAAATTTAAGGTCAATTTTGCCTATACTGTGTATATGTATTTCTGATCTTGATTAAGGAATTGTGTTTATGCAGCCCACTTAAAAATGGATTGTATAATTAAGGTATGTAGTTAGTAGAGAGTCATCTATAATAGTCAAGCTTGTACTCATGATCATTAGATTTTTTAGATGTACAGAGATGCATTTCAGATGGATATGGATTCTTCAAACCTTTCAAAGACTACAGAATATGGCATTTAAAATGTTTTAAGAATTTAGAACTTTTTATTACAGTGAGACACATCTGCTTTTGGCAGCACCAAGCTACTTCAAGTAGATGATGGGCATTGAAAAGGCTCCTTATGGTGTTGGTTAGCTATTTGGGCAAGAAACTGCTCTTGCCTAAACTGCTTGACTGGACATGCAGGACCCACAGAAAAATGACTGTTGAACTTGCCCAAAGGTGAGATGATCCTTTGGGGTTCCTGCTTCATAAAAGACTCTACTAGACATTCTGCAGGACACAGAAGAAAGTGACTGACAAACTGCCAGTATAGGCGGAACTGTCTTTAAAATTTCTTGCTTCATGGAAAAGTCTGCTGGATACCACAGGCCTATAGGCTGAAGATTGATGACCCAATTGTACAAAAGAACTTTGGGTCACTGTCCAGACAGCGAATTGTCTTTGTCAATTCTAGGGAAGTTGCTTATAATGTACTTCCTGTTTACTTAGATAATATCATAACCTTCTGGAGTCTTTGATGGAGTTGAAGAATTTATAGTTATAGTTTTCCTTAGTTATGATAAAAATAAAGTAGATATAAATATTGTAATGGCATTCTTGCTTGATAACTGTTTTGTTACATGTAATTTTACTATGTTAAAGTTAAAGCCTTCCTTTTTGTGGGAGGTCCTTCTGTCTATGTGTTTCTTTTACTGGTTAATAAATAAAGAAACTGCTTTGAACCTATAGCAGGGCAGAATTTAGCTAGGTGGGGAAAGCTAGGCTGTATGCTGGGAGAAAAATGGCGGAGTGAGAAGAAGCCATAGAGCAACTGCCAGAGTCAGACACGCTGAAACTTTGCCAGTAAGTCACAGATTAATGGATATGGGTTCAATTATGATGTAAGAGTTAGCCAATAAAAAGTTAGAGCTAATGGGTCAAGCAGTGATTTAATTAATATAGTGTCTGTGTGATTATTTCAGGGCTGAGCTAGCTGGGCGGCTGGGAACCAGCAAGCAGCTCCCTTCTCCAACAGTGGTGGCATGCACCTTTAATCCCAGCACTCAGGAGGCAGAGGCAGGCGGATCTCTGT
>NW_026068145.1:911048-950588 GCF_014885135.2 Alexandromys fortis | reverse complement strand
TGCATCTGGCTTGTGACCATGTCTCTGCCTTTCTTCTTCCCAGAATTTTCTTAGTCTGGTCATCTTGCCTATACTTCATGCCCGAATACTAGCCAATCAGCAATTTATTAAACTAGTAAGAGTGACCTATCTTTACAGTGTATTAAAGCATTATAATGCTTTACATTATAATGCCCAACAACAAAAAAGAATTTTTACCTGTGAGTTTTGTAGGAATATATATACATACACATATATATTCATACATATATGTGTATATACACTATATAAGCCTATTGCTTATATGTATATTTCTATTGCAAGATAGGGGTGAGTTTATATTTACTTTATTGTTTATATAAATGGATGAACAAGCATACAAGTATGTATGTGTACATGCTAGTGGAGGCCAGAGGCTAACCTCAGGCTGTCTCTCAATGGTGAGTAGGACTTGCTGATTTGGCCAGGTTGGTTGATTGTCCTGTGTCTATCTCCCCAGCACTGGGGTTACAAGCACACCCAACCATACCTGCCTTTTTAAGTGGGTGCTGGGAATCCAGCTCAGGTCATAATGTTTATAAGTCAACACTTTACTGACTGACCTATCTCCCTATCTTCAAGGAGTTTTAAGAAGTTAAACCAAATTAAATTAAACCAAATTAAATTTGATTCAAAATTTTCTTTCTTTCTTTCTTGTTTGTTTGTTTGTTTTTGAGATAGAGTTTCTCTGTGTAGCCCTGTAAATCCTAGAACTCACTCTGCAGACCATGCTGGCCTTGAACTCAGAAATCTGCCTGACTCTGCCTTCCAAGTACTGGGACTAAAGGAGTGCACCACCGCCTAGGTACAACACTTTGTCAAGATGGATAAGTAACTCCAAGAATTCCAGAACTTGTGCAGACCCCGAATCAAACCAAACCAAACCAATCAAATGAACAAAACATGGTGTTGTAGCTCACGCCTATTATCCCACCACTGGGAGGACGAGGCAAGAAGATTGCTGTGAGTCTGAGGTAAGCCTGGTCTATATAGTAAGTTCCAGGCAAGCCTGGGCTATAGAGTGAGACCCTGTCTCAAGAACAACAGGGTCCAGGAGGTAAAGGCACTTGCCACAAATCTTATGAATTGAGTTCCTTCACTGAAACCCTCTCCTGGAAGTTGTTCTCTGACCTCCACATGCGTGCTATGGTACATGTACTCAAACATACAGAGTAAATGTAAACAACAGTGAAGAGCAGGGGTTCGTTCAGTTGTGTATATCCATCCCTAAGGGTTCATTTGTGGGAAATAGGGTGCCTGCAGAGGAGAGTTCACTGTGGTTGTATGACTGGCGTGGAGCTCGAAATGGTATATGCCTGATCTCCCATCTGTGGTGATGCGAAGCAGGCTGGAGAGGGCCTTACTGTGTCATGTCCCACATCCCACAGGTATCCTTTCCAGACACAGCTTCTGAGATTCTCTGATGGGAAGCTCAGTGGTCTGCGATGCTGTGGGGAAGCTCATCTTGTTCCAGAATGGAATTCTCTCCCCTTCTGATGATTGTGGGGCCTTTGATATCCTGGAGTACATGTGGGTGTCAAGACGTGCATTTGTGAGAGAAGTCACTCATTCATATAACACATACTATGGGCACAGCTCCAAGGCAGGCCTGCAGACACAGTGGCTGCGGTCTTCACAGTCCAGTGGGAGAACAGATATTAGGCAGCTGAGCATGTTATCTATCACAAGTGGTGAATCTGCAAAGGTAAGTCACAGTGTTGGTGTGGTAGACTGAAGGAAGGAGCCAGCTTAAGGTTCATGGAGGTAGCTGAAGGCAGACTGGCATTTCTGTGAGTCCTGAGAGCTGAATGGTGATTGGCTGAGGGAAGAAACAGGCCTATATATTTCAAGTCTGAGGATGTTGAGATGAGCAAGATCTTGGTTCCTTCCAGGACCTGCTCAGCCCGAGTGGAGGGAGGAGGCTGGGGACATGTGGAGCCAAATGCTTGAGATGGTGACACTGTATTTTATCACCCAGACTAGCAAGACTTGAGAGTGGAAGGACACTCCATTCATAATAATGTTGGGGTAACAGGTCACCTACGTGTAGGTCAAGGTATATAGAGCTGCATTTTATTCTCAGGAGCATGCATAAAGAATGTGGGAGCTTATTGGAGTAGACTCCCAACTTGGCCTTTGTCCCTGACATCATGACTTTGTATGACTTAACCTTGTGAGTCTCCGTTTCCTTGGCTACCCAATGGAGGCAGTGATGATGGCTACTCATGGGGTTGGGGTTGGTGGCAGGCAATGGGATAAGACATGTACAATGCGAATAGGAAGTAGCTGGTCCTAAAGTCAGCTCCCTTTCCTCTGCGAGTCCCATGGAACTGTCCCCCTGTGTTAGCTCTTTTCTTGTTGTGAGTACCCAACAAAAAGCATGTAAGGCATGAATGGTTTATTTTGGCTTCGAAGGTACAGCCCATCAGGGAGGGAACGCCGCAGCAGCCGGAGCTTGAGGCAGTGGCCACACGGTTCCCACATCCAGGAAGCAGAGAGAGATGGGTGCATGTGCTCAGATCTCTCCTTTTCATGCTGTCCAGGAGGGCCCAAGGGAATAGTGTAGCCTATATTTAGGGTGGGTTTTTCTGCATCCATGAATTTAACCTAGACAATCCCTCATGGGCTCATCCACAGGCTAGTCTCCCAGGTGATTCTAGACAATCCCTCATGGGCTCACCCACAGGCTTGTCTCCCAGGTGATTCTAGACAATCCCTCATGGGCTCACCCACAGGCTTGTCTCCCAGGTGATTCTAGACAATCCCTCATGGGCTCACCCACAGGCTTGTCTCCCAGGTGATTCTAGACAATCCCTCATGGGCTCACCCACAGGCTTGTCTCCCAGGTGATTCTAGACAATCCCTCATGGGCTCACCCACAGGCTTGTCTCCCAGGTGATTCTAGACAATCCCTCATGGGCTCACCCACAGGCTTGTCTCCCAGGTGATTCTAGACAATCCCTCATGCACTCACCCATAGGCTTGTCTCCCAGGTGATTCTAGAAATCCCTCATGGGCTCATCCACAGGCTTGTCTCCCAGGTGATTCTAGACAATCCCTCATGGGCTCACCCACAGGCTTGTTTCCCAGGTGATTCTAGACAATCCCTCATGGGCTTAGCCACAAGCTTGTCTCCCAGGTGATTCTAGACAATCCCTCATGGGCTCACCCACAGGCTTGTTTCCCAGGTGATTCTAGACAATCCCTCATGCACTCGCCCATAGGCTTGTCTCCCAGGTGATTCTAGAAATCCCTCATGGGCTCATCCACAGGCTTGTCTCCCAGGTGATTCTAGACAATCCCTCATGGGCTCACCCACAGGCTTGTTTCCCAGGTGATTCTAGACAATCCCTCATGGGCTTAGCCACAAGCTTGTCTCCCAGGTGATTCTAGACAATCCCTCATGGGCTCACCCACAGGCTTGTTTCCCAGGTGATTCTAGACAATCCCTCATGCACTCGCCCATAGGCTTGTCTCCCAGGTGATTCTAGAAATCCCTCATGGTCTCATCCACAGGCTTGTCTCCCAGGTGATTCTAGACAATCCCTCCTGGGCTCATCCACAGGCTTGTCTCCCAGGTGATTCTAGACAATCCCCCATGTGCCCACTCACAGGCTTGTCTCCCAGGTGATTTCAGATCCTGTCAATTTGACAACCTACCACATACCCCTCTAGGTCTAGCTGTCAGGCTGCAGGATTTTCAGCGCTCCTGGTACTCTCCCTGCCAGAAGGCAGTTTGCATCGTGAAATCTTGAGGTTTAAATGAAGTGTGAAGGGGATGTCTACCTGCTGGGAGGACTTTACTGGTCTCCATGCTACATGACAGATGGGAACAGCCTAGGGCTTTGCATGTCCACTGTGGATCCCACCCTGTACCCTCTGAGTCAGGGCTCCTTGAGGAATGCCTCAGGGCTGGGTGTGAAGGAGGGAGAAGAAAGCCTTCCCTGAGGTGTCCTCTATCCTAGGGGGCTTCCCCAGGTGACTCCTGCAGCTGTCAGCTGAAAACACACGTGGCTAGTGTCTGTCCTTCTCCTTTAAGAGAAGTAAAGAAGTTCCTGCGAGGGTGGTGGGGGGAGAAGGAGAGATGTAGGCCAGAGGGGAGACCACATTTATCTCCATGACAAGCCAAGGACAAACGCCCAGCCTGGAGCATTCCGGAACAGGGCCAGTCGGCCCCTTAGTCCTCTGGCTTTGGGGAGCAGAGCATGTTTGTGAGGAGAGCCGTGTGTGGGGAACAGGCAGCTGGACATGGAAACTAGGGGAAACAACCCAAGTTCACAACCCCCAGCCTATCCTGGGCCTCTGCCGCCCTTTCGGAGGAGTCTGGGTTTAATTTTCTGGTCAGTGTGAGGAGGAGAAGCAGGAGAAGAAAGGAGCGAGTTGAAACTCTAATTCGCTCGGCTGGGATCTGTCACTCAGCGACCAGCCGCTGACGAATCGGGGCAGCTTCAGCTGTAAGCAGCCCATGATTTATGGACACCGAGTGAACTCCTGCGGCAGAGACCAGCTTGGAGAGCAGAACAGCAATAGGGCTTTTTTTTTTTTTTGGCAGGAGACAGGGTCTGCATTTTCCTCATTCATGCCAAACTGCTTTGCACGGCAATTAGCTCTGTCCTCGTTTAGTCTCCAGTCCCAAAGGGTAATGGAAGCCATATATCATCTTCAAGACTGCTAATTATTGAACTCCCTTACAGGTAGCTTTGTAACTGTGAGAAGGGCCTGTCGGCCCGATATTTATTACTCCTCCAATAAGTAAGCAAAGAGGGGGGCCAGGGAGTTGGGGGATAAGGAGAAGGGAAGGAGGACAGGAGTGGGGAGAGAAACAAGTTTTTTGAAAGGCTGCCCAACCCTTGCCCAGGGATCTCTGACATCCCTCTGCCAACCTGTTCATCAGAGGGCCGACATCTTTATTCTGTAGAGTTACTTTTCATGCTGTAGGAATCAATGTGTCTGTAGAGCCTGGAGTGGTAAGAAAGAAGCCTGTGCAGGGAACAGGCTAAGGGTGGGGAAGGGGACTAGGAAAGTGACAGCCATGAGGGGACGGAAAGAGTGGAACAGAACCTCTTCCGGGGTTCCTGGCCTGTGGGTGGGACTGGCAGGGACTGAGTGAGGACTTAGGGCTGGGCTTGACTATCTCTGTTCTCTCAATTGATGGGGTGTGTAGAACTAATCCTGAACTGTTTCATCTGGGTCCTCTGCCCTCAGTCTGGTTGTCTGTGTTATAGGCTACACCAGGAGTTTCCGTAGTCATGGGGAACTAAGGGACAGGTCTATTCTTCTATTTAGATGAACTTAAAAATGATAATCATTATTATCCAGGGTAACGGATGGCTGTTTTAAAACATAATACAGTTAAAGCAAGAGAAAAGAAATCCCAATTTTTAGGTAACATTGGAGGCTGCACTCAGCACTCAACCTGGAAACAGTACTTGCTGAGTGAGAGCTCCATCACCATGGCTGTCTCATACATTCTAGGTATGGTGACAATGGCGATAGAGATAGATGGATAAGATTGCTTCCTTCATGCTGTCTCAGGTCTCATCAGACACTGGACACTGGCTGACATGGACGAAGTGCCCAACCCTTTGCCAAGATCAGTGCCCTTCCCTTTCTATACTGTCTGTAGTGGTGTCTCATAGCCCATTCCCATCCGCCAGAGCCCTTTACAGGGGCCAGGGCATAGGCAGGTCCACCTGACTTTTTGTTTGTTTGTTTGTTTTTTGTTTTGTTTTTCAAGACAGGATTTCTCTGTAGCTTTGGTCCCTGTCCTGGAACTAGCTCTTGTAGACCAGGCTGGCCTCCAACTCACAGAGATCCACTGTCTTTGCCACCTGAGTGCTGGGATTAAAGGCATGCGCCTGAGGCCTTACAGTTTGGTAGTTCAGGGCAGCTGTGTTTTCTAACTTGCTATGCCCCCAGCAGATATTGCAACTCTTTGTTCCTTAACCTCATGACAAGGTGTTAATTATGACATCACATGTCCTCTGATATGGAGGCTCCAGCTGAAGGAACATGACCCTGGGTTCTTCAAGCAGATTGCTGAAGGATACTGAACAGGTTCATGGGACTCCCTACCTCCATCCTGTAAGTGGTCAGAAGTGCCACTCATCACAGAAGAGCCTGTCTCCTCTTTCTGTTTCTTGTAGTGATTATGTATGGGGTGGCAGTCACTTGGCTTCTACCGTCTGTGCTGTAGCTCTCTGGCTCAGTGCTCTACTTTCATGCCTCACTCCACTCTGGGCAGCTCCAATATCTGAACAAATACCGAGGGTTCTCTTTTCCTCATCCACCAGCGGTTTCTGTTTGCCCACCCTGGGGGGCAGACTCATCATTTTTGCTACATATCCTTTCCTCTCTTGGGACTTTTTCTAGTGTTTTTCTCCTCCAAATCACCCCCTTATTCCATAGTCTTAATTACACTTCCTTTTGGAACCTCCTACTCTTGTTGTTGACTCTCCTCCCCCCACTTAGCAGGAGCCAGACTTGATGGTACTTTTTGGACCTCTGAGAGAAGGTTGAATGACTTGGCAGAGAGAATGAGTGGCCTCCTCCATAACCAGCACTCACACCCTCTTCCCTCCTTGTACTGGTCTGTGTCAACTTTTGGTAACTGCCCCTCCCAAATTAAGGGCTCAGATGCCAAAGCCTGTCCTCATATCCATGCCCATCACTTAGATCCATCCTTGAACCTAGCTAATGGCACCCAGGGAAAGGACACTATTGTCCACACTGGGATGCATCTTTCACCCGGAGCCATTGACACTGAGAAGATGGAGCAATGCGATGGATCTCATGGGTCCATCTGCCCCGTCAAGAGGAAAGAAGAGGGGATGCCAAGCAAGGAAAGGGTAACTGCACTGCAGATATGAAGATGGCCAGACATCCTAGCACCAGCGACACGACACGTGTGAATCCGTCTGAGTGCTGTTTTAGTTACTTTTCTGTTACTGTGAAGAGACACCATGATTAAGGCAGCTTCTAGAAGAAAGAGTTTATTAGGGACTTGATTACAGTATCAGGATAAGTCTATGATCATCCTGGCTGAGAACATGGCAGCAGACATACAGACATGGTGCTGGAGCAGTAGCTGAGATCATGGCAGCAGGCACACAGACATGGCGCTGGAGCAGTAGCTGAGATCATGGCAGCAGGCACACAGACATGGTGCTAGAGCAGTAGCTGAGAGTTTATATCTGGTTCACAAACATGAGGCAGAGAAAGAGAGCTGACTGGGAATGGCTGGCATTTTAGAACCTCAAAGCCTACCCCAGTGACACACCTCTTCCAATAAGACCACACCTCCTAATCCTTCCCAGATAGTTCCACCAACTCTAACTGGGAACAAGCATTCAAATATATGTGCCTTTGGGGGCCATTCTCACTCAAACCACCACAGTACGGAAGCATTAGATTCAAACACTAGTAAATGTGCCCCACAGAAGATTGCCTCAAGAGAATGATGTGTTTAAAGCATGGTGTGTATAAATCAGAATTTTTTCTTATACAAAGGTCTCCAGTGTGGTAGCTCTAGCTGAGGTCTGATCAGTGTTCCCCATCCAATACTGGGCAGAAGAAACCAGGAAGGAGTTGGGTCTCCATCAACATATCTGCCACACACCATTCTTGGGATAATGACAGTGCTGATCAAGATGGACAAGATCTTTCCCTCTCATGCCTCCTCAAGGCCCATCAGATGCTGGGCACTGGCTGACACATTGGAAGTGCTCAGTTTGCATGAGTGTGTCTGGATTTTGGACCCCAGAGCTATGAGAAGATGGGGAGGCTCACTAGTAAGGCTGTGTGTTCCAGAGTGCCACACTGTTTTCTATTCTCTGGGGAATACTCAAGCTATCAGCTCCTACAGTGTGACAGCAACGAACTGGCCTTGTTTCCATCAACATTGGTTGAGTGCTGAAGCTTGCCTGCTGTGTTGTGAGTGGTCTAAATGTTTCTGCTTAGAGTCCCTATGATAACAGGACACTTTTCCACAGGGAGTTGGATTAGGATGGGGGGACGTTTTCAGGTTTTGACTGCAAGGGCGGGGTCTACATGAGCACCACATGCAGAAATGTTGCTTATATAAAATATGTTTCTTACTTCCAGGGACCCAGATTTTCTATGTGCTATGTCTGAGCAGGGAACAGCAGGAAACTGTGCGGCTAGCCAAGTGCCTGGACAGAGGGAACCGTGCGGCTAGCCTAGTGCCTGGTCTGGGTTTGTCCTTAGCACCCTGCTCAAGCACTCCCCCTAGTTGTCCTCAAGTCTGCCCCTATGTGAGTTTCCATGGGGGATAAAGAGTGACAGATGGGCTCAGGGATCTGAAAGGAGGACCTCGGGGATGCTTCTTACCTGTTGGCATAGGTCTCATACCCTTAATTCTTCTACCTCGTGAACAAGAGAAGGTTTGTGAAGCCTAAAAGGGCCAGAAACAGGGACTATTATCTAGAGGCAAGGCCTGGATTTCAACTTAGGATAGACTATGACAGGAGAAGAAGCCATCCTGGAGGGGAAAAGGCCAACCCAGGGGACCCAGTGGAGGGCAATTCGGCCACTGGTGGGCCCCAGCCCTATGTCTGCATTGTGACACAGACCTCTGACAGTGGCCTGGCCATCTTGCTCAAACTTGTTCCATGGCCATTGCTGCACAGGAAGCTGTTTTATACCAGTTCACGGGATGGGGTGGGGTGTGGTGGTAGATCAGTAGAGTGTTTGCTGTGTAACTATGGGGACCTGAGTTTGATCCCCAACACCCACAAGAAAATCTGGGCACAGTGGGGTGTTCCTATAACCTTACTACTAGAGACAGGGAGGTCCCAGGGTCTCTTGGGCTATTGGATCTGGCTGACTGGTAAGTCCCAGGCTCAGTGAGAGACTGTTTCAAAAATAAAGCAGGAAAGTATTGAGGAAGACACCTCACACTACCTCTGACCTTCACAAGCACCCCCTCCCCAGACATTTACTGGGTCACAGGTCCTGAGGATTGGAAATTTAGACAGGACATAACAGATTGTTTTGTTTTTGAGGTCTCACTTGGACCAAATTAGAGACCAGGAGAAACTCCATGGATGGGCCTGGGATCATCTGGGAAAGTCTTCATTTGCTTATTTTCTTTCTTTTTTTTTTCTTTTTTTGTTTTTTGAGACAGGCTCCTGGAACTTACTCTGTAGACCAGGCTGGCCTTGAACTCATAGATCCATCTGCCTCTGCCTCCCAAGTGCAGGGATTAAAAGCATGTGCCACCACCACCTGACTTATCTGCTTATTTTCAGTTGTTTTAAAATATGGAAAAATATACATAACAAAACTTGCCATTGTGATAATTTCTGTGTGGGGGTTTATGACATGTTTGTGTGCACAGATGTGCTAAGCAGAGGTGGACTTTGGTTTCTACCTTTGATATAGATATGAATAATTTGCATTGGTATAAATCTTGATTTATGAATACAAATTTAAGGTCAATTTTGTTATATGTATACGTATTACTGATCTTGATTAAGGTATTATGATTGTGTAGTTCATTGTTAAAATGTAATATAATTAGGAAATACACATTGTTAATGGATAATCATCAATAATAGTCAAGCTTGTAGTCATGTTAGTTAGATTTTCTAAATATATAAAGATATATTTCAGTTAGATAGGTATTCTTCATATCTTTCAAAGACTACAGAATATGGAATTTAAAATGTTTTAATAACTGAGGGCTTTTCATGACAATGAGACATGTTTGATCCTGGCAGCACCAATCTACTTCAAGAAGATGATGGGCATCGAAGAGGCTCCTTATGGAGTTTGATAACCATTTGGGCAAGAAACTGCCATTGCCTGGACTGTTGCATAAACTGAACACAGAGAACCTGCAGAGAGAGGACTGCTGAATTTGCCTAAAGGTGAGATGATCTTTCGGGGTTCCTGATTCATGAAAGAGTCTGAGAGACATTCTGCAGGACACAGCAGAAAGTGACTGAACTGTCTTTAAAATTTCCTACTTCATGGAAATGTCTGCTGAATACTATGGGCCTGTAGGCTGAATATGGATGCCCCAACGGTACAGAGGAACTTTGGGTGACTGTCCAGGCAGTGAGATGTCTCTGTCATTTCTAGAGTTTTGGAAGTAGCTTACTTCTTGTTTACTTAGGTAATATTATAATCCTTCTGGAGTCTTTGGTAGAGTTGAAGAATAGATAGTTATAGTTTTCCTTAGTTATGATAAAAGATGAAGTAGATATAAATATTGTAACTGTAATTCTTGCTTGAAAACTGTTTTGTTATATGTAATTTTACTATGTTAAAGTTAAAGCCTTCCTTTTTGTTTAAACAGAAAAAGGGGAAATGGTGTAGGAGGTTCTTCTGTCTATGTGTTGCTTTCATTGGTTGAATAAAGAAACCACCTTGACCTTTTGATAGGGCAGAAATTAGGTAGGCGGAGTAGATCGAACTGAATGCTGGGAAGAAGGGCAGAGTGGCAGATGCCATGAAGCTCCTGCCTGAGACTGACGCTGGTTAGAATATTTCCCAGTAAGCCACGACCTCGTGGTGTTATACAGATTATTAGAAATGGGTTGAATAAAGTTGTGAGATTTAGCCAATAATAGGCTAGAGATAATGGGCTAGGCAGTAATTTAATTAATATAATTTCTGTGTGATTATTTCGGGTGTAAGCTAGCCAGGACGAAAAGCAGGCCCGCCCACTCCTCCTGTAACATACCTTTGCCGCAGTCTGCCTTATTCTTTTGAGCCAAGGTCCTTCTCTGTAGCTGGAGCTCACTGTTTAAACAAGAGCCTGAGCTGTGAGGAGCTTCCTGTGTCTGCATCCTCAGGCCTGGGAAAGCAGGCAAGCTGGCATGTGCTCCAGCCTTCTTATGTGGATCTCATGTCTGTGGAACAGACACTGTACTGACTGAAGTACCTTCTTAGCCCAGCTGTGACCATTTGTCAGTACACAGCCCCTTGGTTATAAACACATTTGATGCTCCATAGCTATCCTCAACAGCCTCTTTATTACTCCTTTTATTTTGTAAAGCTGAAGCTCTGAACTCTGGAATACTTACACCCTGCTCCCTCCTTTCCCCAGCTCCCAGCTACCATTCTACTCCTCTGTGTTTTGGCAATTCTAGAAACCTCAGAAAAGTAGACTATGCTATTATCTTCCCTTGAACAGCTTTGTGCACTTAAAGAGCAGTATTCAGTCCATATGACGACATGCATTGTGATTCATTTTTTAAGGCTATATAATATTCCGATGTGTGTGTATATGTGTGTGTATGTGTGTATGTGTGTGTATGTGTGTGTGTGTGTATGTGTGTGTGTGTGTATGTGTGTGTGTATGTTTACCCATTCATCTGTTGACAGGTACTTGTGCTATTTCCATATTTTAGTCACCATGAGTAGATTTTTAATTTTTTTTTTTTTTGGATTTTTTGAGACAGGGTTTTGGTTCCTGTCCTGGAACTAGCTCTTGTAGACCAGGCTGGCCTCGTACTCACAGATCCGCCTGCCTCTGCCTCCCGAGTGCTGGGATTAAAGGCATGTGCCACCACTGCCCGGCTTAGATTTTTAATTTTTAAGTTACATGTATTTACTGTATATAATGACATGTGTGCCATGGTATGTGTGTGGAAGTCACAGGGCAGCTACAGAATCAGCTCTCTCCTTTGAGCCACCATATGGGCCCCAGGGGTTCCATGAAGGCCTCCAGGCTTGGCTGCAGGCAGCTTCCCTACTGACACTCTTGCCAGCTCTGGTTGCGCTACTGCTGTGACTTAATGTCCACTCGCTTTGGGGGCCTGGAGTCCCAGATGTAGGTCAGGACCTTGGCTTGTCTGGGGGTGGGGGTGGACACTTCTGCAGGTCCCTCCTTGGGAACACTCCTGTGTGTCAGTTTGGCCTTTCTCACACCATGGTGGCTGGGTTCTAGATGTAAGTATTCCCAGAGAGCTCTTTGAATTCAGCCTTGGAAGTCATCTGGTGTCACTTCTGCTGTGTCCTATTTGAACGTGGTTAGCATCTCCGTTAATGAGAACCAGCATGAAGACAGGCCCATTCCTCCTCATGGGGGAGAGGCAGGCAGGCTGTGCAGAGTGGACGTGTGTGGGCTGGGAGGACGTATCGTCGTCATAGTCTGAAATGTAACCAGTCATGTTGGAAAAATCCCCTGAGCACAGCTGTGCCAGGAAGGTGAGAGGGGCTGTTCACATCCACTGCAGAGGGACAACTGAGGCTGCAGTGTCCCCGAGCTGAAAGCATCCACTCAATGTAGGGGTTCATCTCCATGACCTCCATCTAGTCTCTGCTTGAGTTTCTGCAATGACGTGGAGCTCAGTACTGTTTGAAGAGCTGGTTCTGGTTCTGTGTGGTTGGAATGTTAGGAAACCCTTAGGACGAGAGGAACGCTGACTTTCCTGTAAAATCTCTCCTGGCTCTGGGTCAGTTTCCCCTTGAGTAAGGATGAGCAAGGATGAAAGAAGACAGAAAGAAGCTGAGTACTAGCTGGGTCTGGAGGGTTCCCAGTCATCCCATGGGACGCCAGCTCACACTGGGCTCCTAGAATCCCGTCCAGATGCTGATGGAATTGGCCTCCCCGTTCCTCAAAGGCCAGATGGCCACTCTTCAACACCTCCGTCTGTGTTATCGTTTCTCAGAATTCTCTGGACGTTCCTAGTCCTCAGCAGGGATTCTCTCTTGCCCTCAGTAAAAACTCTGATACACAGCAGGTTTGTTTTCCTTCCTTTTAGAGACAGTGTTAACCTATCAATTCAGATTGCTTGGGAACTTGCCACTTTCCTGCCCCAGCCTTCTGAGTACTAAATTCCAAACACGCACCATCATACTCCTTCTTCCCCTCCTTGCCTGCCCCTGTCTGTTTATCTGCCTCTCTTTCCCTCTCTTCTCTCCCCCTTTCTCAGGATTGTTTAGTTATTTGTATGTATTACTATGTTTGAGTGTTCTGCATGAACACCTACATGCCAGAAGAGGGTATCATATCCTATTATAGATGGTTGTGAGTCACCACATGGTGGCTGGGAATTGAACCCAAGTCCTCTGGAAGAGCAGCTCTTAACCACTGAGCCACCTCTACCAGCCCTTTTCAGGATTCTTAAGATGACCCCGTTTGAATGCGATACTCCTGGATTCACCATTTTATTATTATGTCTTTCAGAAGTGACATCATACAAGAGTGGAGCTTGCAGTTAGCTGAAGCTCCCAGGTGTTTTCCACTTCCCTGCTGCATGAGGTTTCCTGTGTGACCCAGGGTTTTGTGATCAGAACAGCACTGGGGCGAGGACAAAGATCCAGAGGGCCACTGGCCCCCGAAAAGAGCGTCTAAGATAAAATCTGGCTTCTGGGCATGCTCAGCTACTTGGGAAGCTGAGTCAGGAGAATCACTTGAACCTAGGAGTTTGAGACCAGCCTGAGAAGCACAGTGAACCCCTGTCTTGAGGATGGAGGGGGAGTGTTTTCTGAAGAGTAGGCTCTGGGGCTATGTCTTAAGTAGAGGGAGGGTCAGCTTGTTGGGAAAGAATATTCTTGGTGTCACACAAAGAAACACCCGAATAAAGCAAAATTAAACAAACTGGTAAGGCTTTTTTTTTAATTAAAAAATTTTTTAAATGGTGTGCCATGACCCAAACTTGGCTAGCAAGAAGCCCACATGTCTTATATTCATAAGGAGAAGCATGGTTGTTCCTCATTGGCTGAGGTTCAGTTTCATAATTTATTTCTGATTGGCTAATTTGGAAAGCGATGTGAAGGAAATGAAGGGAAGGGGCAAGGAGCGCTGGCCACTTGGGGGAGAAGTTCCAGGAATACAACAGGGCTTTGTGTAAATGCGATTTTTATGGTGGGGGAGATTAAAATATCTGCATAAAAGTTTTATAAGACTGGGGGCTGTTTAAAAGATTTGCATAAAAGTTTTATAAGCTAGAGGAGATTAAAGATTTGCATAAAATTTTTACAAGGCATGGGATATTGGCCCTTGGTGGGTAGAAAAAAAAAATGTTTTCTCACAAACTTGTGAGTGGCTTCTTGTTGGGATGGCATGGGGGTGGGTCAGGTGGCTTTGTTCAGAGGCTGGAATGACCACCTATTCCGGCCTTTCTTGACTGGGAGGGGAAAAATGAGATTGAGAAGGGCCATTTTAGAGGTTCTCAGCAATCTGTCACTTGGGCTAGATCTGGGAGCGTCTAGATGCAGGTGTGCAGGTGTGCAGACCAGGCAGGAATGGTGGAAGGTGGGCCTTACAGGAGAGGGCTGTGTGGAGCCTTCTCTACTCTGTGCTCCAGTGGTCTTATTTACATTCAATTACAATGGAACTAAAAAAAGGAATCATTTATGAATGATAGAGGCAGCCTCCTAAAACCAGCCTGGCCCCTAAACTCTTGTATGAAGACGTTCTCAGCTCACAAGGAAGAGAAATCAAACTAAATCCCTTTTCAGCTGAGTGGGGAATGTTTTGGCTCGCCCTCTAGGAAGGGCTGGTATGAAGCAGGCTCCAGCACTGACAAAGACCAGAAGGTCACTGGGACCCATCTCCAGTGGGCTTTACTATAGGCCTCATTTGTGCTAGTGTAGATGGGTTTCTTGCAGGCAGTAGTCATGGCACTGAAAGCTCTGGAAGGCACAGCCTTACAACACTCCATCCCAAAGTCCTGAAGAGGAGCTGAGGAGGCGCCGCTGCTGATGGAGTACTTGCCTAGAGTGCATGAAGTCCGGGCCTGGGGCTGGGTATGGTGATGTGTAGTTGGTTGGTTTCCCTCTTTACTCTTTGTTTATTCTTTTGGGGCCTGCCCCACCCAGCTCCCAAATAAATCACATGGAATCTTATTCTTTCTTATGAATGCCCGACCTTAATTTTGTCAGTTTTTTTTTTTTTGGAGGTGTGAGAACAAGGTTTAATGTACATCCATCAAAGCAGCCCAAGTGTCCATCTGTGCAGAGGCTCCCCGGGAGTTGCGGGACTTGGCCGTGTCCAGCTTCCTCAGCATCCTTCATGAGGCTGAGCTGTTCCTGAGATAGCAGGTGTGAGCCAGGGAGATCCTGAGTGTGACGGGGTTTTCCTAATCATTCTTCTTAAACTTGCCATTGATGTAAGGTACCCAGTCCAGGATCAAACGCCAGTCTGTGGCCCACACCAACCCCACGGCACCCACGGCACCCCACATGCTGGCAGTGGGGATCCAGTTCTTGGCCAGTTCCTGATAGTGTGGGCCCAGAAACTTGCTCAGCATCGCTGCAGGGTCTCAGCACTCAGGGTCACCCTCTTCCTGATGTCCTGGAGCGCTGTGCATGTGCCCGGTTCTTTGTTTTGTTTTGTTTTTGAGACAGGGTTTCTCAGTAGCTATGGAGCCAGTTCTGGAACTCGCTCTGTAGACCACGCTGGCCTCAAACTTCCAAGTGCTGGAATTAAAGACGTGTACCACCACAGCCTGGCCAGTTTTTTTTTTTTTAACTTAAATTATTCCATTTACCATTTGCCTCTGATCTTTTACCTTTCTCTATTTCTGTAAATCTTTTCTTTCCTTTTTATTCCGTGTCTAGCTGTGTGGTCAGGTGGCTGGGCCCTTCTTTTTACCTCCTTTTTCTTGTCAATCCACTCCTCCCAGATTCCTCTTCCTATTTATTCTCTCCACCTGCCAGCCCCACTATCCTTTCTTCTTCCTTGCTGTTGGCTGTTCAGCTCTTTATTAGACCAATCGGGTGTTTTAGACAGGCAAAGTAACACAGCTTCACAGAGTTAAAAAAATGAAACATAAAAGAATGCAACACATCTTTGCATCATTAAACAAATGTTCCACAGCATAAACAAATGTAACACATCTTCAAATAATATTCCACAACAGTGATAGGTGCCTGTGATCTCAGCACTCTGGAGGTAGAGGTTGGAGAACCAGAGTTCAAGATCAACACACCCCCATCAGAGTTTCTCTGTGTGACAGCCCTGGCTGTCCTGGAACTCACTTTGTAGACCAGGCTGGCCTTGAACTCACAGAGATTCACGGACCTTTGCCCTCTGAGTGCCAGGCTTAAACCACCGAGGCCAGGCAAAGTCAATCTTGAACAAAGATACAGGAAACTTTGTCTCAAATAACAATGACAAAACAAATACTTGAAAGTATTGAAAAGCATGTCTCTCGGAATCAGTCTATAAAACTCTAGAGGGCAGGCGGATCTCTGTGAGTTCGAGGTCAGCCTGGTCACAAGAGCTAGTTCCAGGACAGGAACCAAAAGCTGCGGAGAAACCCTGTCTTGAAAAAAAAACAAACAAACAAACAAAAAAAAAACAAAAAAACAAAAAAACTCTAGAGGTTTACGACTTGCTTTGCACAAGTCATGTGATTATCCATGGGCCAATCATTTTGGCAGGAGGTTGAGATAAAATGACTGACTAGGCCCAAATCATGTCTTTTCCAGTGATCACCGTCATGTCAGGGCTAAAAAACCAAAACAACAACAGAAACAAAGTGATGAAACCAGACATTAGGATAGTATCAGGCAAGAAAGACCTGAAGCTCTATGGTCTTCTCCGGGATCTACCCGGTACAGCATACACACCTCTCTCCCCAACTTCCTCATTCTCCTGCTTGTCTGTAAGCATCAGCCTTTGCGTAGCTTCTCAGCATTTATGTATATGGCGCAAAATGGCTTCTCCAACCCCTGACACCACACGAATTTTAGGACCCCAACCCTAGCTATGGCTAAGTTCCTATTTCAAGGAAGAGAGACTCCTACTGGCTGCAGAGATGGGCACTGCTCTTTATTTACTGTTACTAATTTTGTTCTGATGGAGATGGAGAGATGGGTGTTAAATAAATGCTGGACTGGACTTCAGTGGTAAAGGATATTGTTACAGGCTTCAAACATGGCCTGGAAGACTAGTGTCTAAAAGAAGGGGCCAAGGCTGAAGCAGGTATTGCAGAGCAAGGTAGCCTGCTAGTAGCAGTAATACTCAGAGGACTACAAGGTATCTTGTTGTCACGTCCTCAAGTAGCTTCAAGTCTAATTTGACAAGCGAGACATTTGCTGTGGCTGAAGGTCATAGGGGTCATAGGAGGGTGAAGCCAGTGACCACTGCTGGTTAGTTAGAACTGCATTGACCTCCGAGGAGGCAAAGAGGAAGGGCAAAGGCATTCTGCAGGGCAGAGAAGAGGGATTCAGGCATTGACCCTACTCTGTCTCCTCTACAAACCCCACTCTGCCTGGATAACCCTGAAAGACCTTGTCTACTCCAGTTACTGTCTGGCTTGTGTATAGGCTATCAGCTGTTTTCATGACTTTTTTGAAAGTCAAGAAGTTTAGTCCTGCTAAAAAGAGAAAAATGGGGATACACATAAACAAAAATCACTGCCTCTCCCTCCAAGCTCCAAGGTTAAAAGCAGGCCGATAGCCCTTTGGATGTGGAGACAAACACACGAAGGCTTCCGGCAGGGACTTCCACTTTTATTTTATGATACAGGAACAGTAGAGACTTGCCCAAGGCCTCCAAGCTGTGACTGGGATGAAGTTTCTGTCTGCCAGCCCCTGGATGACTCCCCAGTGGGGAGTTGGCTTTGCCAGTCTCTGTGTGGAAGGTGGGGGATAGAGACCGGGCCTAGGGATGCGAGCGTTCAAGTCAAGTTCTGAGAGAGGCTGAGAAGCCTCCGGTATCGTCGGTGAGGGGCAGAAGGTCCATCCAGAGTCTTATCTGGACAGACACCCTTTCCTGCTGGAGGAAAAGGAAGAGAGATTTGTTTCTTTGCTGTTTCTTCCCTTTCAGACAGATCAGGATTCAGATGGCCCCAGATAAATCCAGCTGACAAAGGGACCGAAGCGCTATGAAAGAGGCCTTTGCCCAAGACACACAGGGAGCCGGGGGCTTGGGGTCACTGGCCCCAAGCGCCTGGCTTTGGGTTTTGATACAATTTCCAACACACAGTGATTTGTACTCATTCTCTGCCCTGAAAGCCGTAATCACCAGTGCTGTAAGCTCAAAGCCTCCGCCCTTCTTGTCACCACTGTGGTGTCTCCTCGCCGTGTCACTCACGGTCTGCCTCACTCAAACCTCACTTGACCTCAGAGAGGCCCTGAAGGCAAAAAATCGCAGAAGGGCAGCGCCCCTGAGGAGGGGTCCCGAGGAAGGAAGAGTGGGCCTAGTAAGGAGGACAGAGGGGTGGCTGGGCGGAAGAGGAGGGAGCCGGGGAGGCGGGTGAGGGCCATGGCGAGGGCCCCTTGTCAAGGTTCTATCTGCACGATGATTGATGCGAGCCTGGGTTTTTCTGTCAGCCTGTCACGGCGCAGGAATGTTTAATGTTCTCATTATTGGTTACGCTGTTGTGTATATTTCTCTGTCAGCACCACGGACCCAGCTGAACTGGCAGAGCACTTCAAAGGCCTGCGGGTCATTCATCATCCCCATGACGCCCAGGCAAACGCTCAGCTTCAGCTCCGCGCCAGGGATTTGTTATGACTTGCAAGCCGGCTGACAGACAGGACTATGGCAAGGAGGGGACAAGGGCTGCAGAAGGCCTCCTCCCAGCCTTTTTTTGTCACTCTGGACTCAGGGCAGTGCCTCAGTGCCTCCAAGACCAGCCAGGGGTGACCTCCGGAGCACGTGTGTTAGGTCAGGAGTGCAGGGTGAGCCGCGGTGAGGGCTCCCTGGAACCCTGCGAATCCACTCCCCATAGCCCCACTTCCCCGTGGATACATTGTGCTATCCCCCCAAAGTTATTTTGAAGTTGGGTGGTAGTGGTGAGGGGAACCCAAACTTGCAGGGCCAGGGAGGGTGTGGGGGGCAGGGAGAGCCGGGAATATGGGAGCTTTGTTCCTTTTCCCAAGCCTGACATGATTAATCGTTTTCTTCTGATCTAATTTTGGAACATGAAAAACAGCACATTTGTCTTGAAGAAAAATGATGTGCCGAACTGCGCAGATGGAAATTTCGAGCAACGAGAAAGATTAAAGTGAAACCCCACTCCTTAGACCTAATCATGAGTTGTAGATTATTCTGTCGGCCCAGCCAGATGGTAGCTCTGATTCCACAGCCCCTTCTTATATTAATGAATACTAGACTGTTATATTTGACTTAGGTAAGTGAAATGTCTATCAGAGCTAATGGGCTGCCAGCCAGCATAACACATGTTGTACCGCTAAGGGTCCTTGCTGCATTTTTCATGGTTTATACTAATGTAGAACATTTTGTTTCCTACTGGTTTTCATCATTGTCACTGTTTGCTAAATATTTTCACATGGAAAGGGTGGGGGAGGGAGGCAGAGTCAGGAGGAAAAAGAACCCCCCCCCCACAAAACTTGTGTCCAAAGCTAATTTCCTCCCGTTGGGCTTGGCTATAACTCTGCAAGTAAAACGGTCACCCCCAGCAATGCGTACAGGAACTCAATAGTAACGTGATTAAGTCCCTAGTCAAGAAGACTACTCACGACTCTATGTTAACAAACCTAATTATAGCCCTGCGGTGATAAATTGGGCCCAGGTCCTTACTGCCTATCTCCGAGGTCATGTTCAAAGAGCGGTCTGATCATCTCTCGTCCCTGGGGGAGAGAGCTGTCCTGGAAGGTGTCCCAGGTCCAGTATGGCAGAGGGGCTGTTCCCCCCTAACCCGGTTGTCCTGTCCCTGGGGAGGGTGCAGGCAGCTTTCAGAGAAGGTCAGATTTGTGAGTAAGGGGCTTTGGGCTTTTCCTGCAGGAGGGGTGTGTGTGCCATCCTGCCTCCCCCCACCCCCACAGCGAAGGTTCCAGGCAGGCCTCTGAGTTGGTGACTCGCTACTCCCCTGCACCCAGCAGGAGATGGCTCAGACCTGCCTTCTTCCCTCAGCCTTCTCGGAACTGGAACTGGAAAGACCCAGAAAAGCTTGTGGTTAAGAAGGAAACCCACAATTCCTTATTAAGAAGAACCAATTCTGGTAAGCTTGGCATCCTGGAGATCGGGAAGTCCTGGAGGTGGAACCTGAAAGCAATTTGGGGGCAGATGAGATGGGGCTGAGGGACATCTTCAAGGGATGGTGTCCCGAGAAAAGAACGGAAAGAAACCCACAGCTGTGGACACCCCAAGAGTCAGCACGAGGTCTTGGCTGGTGATGGGTGCTCTCCCTCCATCTACCCCGGCCTCCCCAGCTTCATTCCTCACCTGTCCCCAGCTGTGAACCCCACATTTCTACTTCATGAACATTTTTCGTGTCCCCAGGCTCTTTCAGAACAATGTACTCATGCCCTTTTAATTTCCATCTATCTTCCTCTGGCTTCTTTCTCTGGAAACTCTCTGCACACCCCTCCACGACCCAGCTGTTGTGTCTCTAGACCTCTGGCATGGTTTGGCCGTGTAACATCCCATAAGCTCCTGTGTTGAATACTTGGTGCCCGGCTGGTGGTGCATTTTTAGGAAGCTCTGGAAACAGGAGATGGAGTCTGTCTGGAAGATGTCGACCACTGTTAAGCGCGCCTACAAAGGTGATAGCTGGTTCCTAGATCCATCTTCAGTTTTGCTTCCTGTCCAGCACAAGGTGGGTTGCTTCCTTCTGCACATTCTCCCACGGCCACCACGTTATAACGAGTCAGTGGGTCCTGAAACATGGACTTCATTGACGGAAGGAAGGAAGCCTTCTGAAATTGAGCTAAACCAAATCTCCTTTAACTTGTCAGGTAACTAGTCACAGTGACAGAAGAGGAACCAGTAACACCTACGTGACCTCAAAGTGGACTTGTTAAACATTAAACAACATTTAATGTTTACTCTTTGGGAAGCAGAGGTAGGCAGACCTATTTAGTTTGAGGTGAGCCTAGTTTACATAACAAGTTCGAGGCTAGCTAGAGTTGCATGGTGAGACAGTGTCTCAAGAAAAAAAAAGCTTATTTGTGTTGCCCATATACTCATACTCATTGGACTTGGTGCAGCCTTCTTCTTCTTCTTCTTCTTCTTCTTCTTCTTCTTCTTCTTCTTCTTCTTCTTCTTCTTCTTCTTCTTCTTCTTCTTCTTCCTCCTCCTCNTCTTCTTCTTCTTCTTCTTCTTCTTCTTCTTCTTCTTCTTCTTCTTCTTCTTCTTCTTCTTCTTCTTCTTCTTCTTCTTCTTCCTCCTCCTCTTCCTCTTCCTCCTCCTCCTCCTCCTCCTCCTCCTTCTCTCTCTTCTTGGAGAGGGTGCAGTGTAAAAGAGTGGACCTGGGAGGAATGAGAAGCGAGTGTGACGGGGGTACACTGTATGAAATTCTCAAATAATTAATAAAACTATTATGTTGGGGAAATGTTTATTACCATATATTAATTATATACAATAATGAGTTTCATTATAATATTTTTATCCGTGTATATAATGTATTTTGATTTTCTTTACTCCCATTACCCTTTTTATTGCCCCTCACGCCTCCTTATTTCTAACTGGTCTCCTTATATTTGTTTTCTCTGTGTGTGTGTCCACCTACAGGGGCCAGAAGGGGGTTATAGATCTGGAGTTATAAGTGGTTGTGAGTCTCTCAGGTGGGTGTTGGGAACTGAACACACATCTCTGGATGAGCAGGAAGTACCCTTAACTTCTGCACCATCTTTCCAGCCTCCTTTGCTTTATTTCTTATAAAAATAAAAAACGAAAAAAACCCTAACTCTAAGTTTTCCCCCACAATTTTTTAAGTGGCTTTACTTTATAAAAAGGGCAAATGTTAACAAGATCCTTTTGTTTTGAATCAGGATCACAGCATCTATCTCAGGTTGGTTTAGAATCCATCCTGTGGCCTGTGCTGGTCTTGAACCCATGATCTTCCTGCCTCAGTTTCCGAAGTGCCTAGATTAAGGCGTGTGCCACCTCATAAACTGGTTTTAGAATATTTCTATTATTCTCCAAAGACCTCTTGAATCCATTTTAAATCATTACTCAGAGTCTACCAACATTAGCCTCAGGCAACCATTTTTTATATTTTATAATTATAAACATAACTCTTTATTGAAAAAGAATTTACATATTATAAAGTATATGCTTTAAAGTACAAAATATAAAATAGCCTTAAAATACAAAATATAAAATATTTTCAATTCTTAGTACATTTGTAAAGTTATACAAAATCATCGCTACTTTCCCACCAAAGAGATCCTGTATTCAGTTTGTGTTTACTCCGCGTGTCTGTCTTCCTGGGGTCTCTAAATCACTGGTAACTTGTCATCTCTGGATTATGTTTTTAAGAAACAGACTCATGATATTTGGCTGATTAAGACTCTGACTTCTTTCATCTTAGTTTAATGTTGGCTCTATCCCTGTCATAACACAGATGAAAACATCATTTGCTTTTACAGTCAAATAATATTCCATTGTACGAATTTGCAACATTTCCCTTATTTCTCAACTGATAGACATCTGAGTTGATTCCATTTGGGGGACTATTCTGAATATTGTTGCTGTGCACAAATTTATGCACAAAATTTTTCACGGATATATTTTTATTTTTCTTTACCAGCTATCTACACTTGGATTACTAGGTCGCAGACCAATTCTGTTTTAAGGGTTTGATTCAGAGCTTAATTTTACATTTGTCATGATCTAAGAATTCTATTTGTTTACTTATATTTTGATAAGAATTTTGTATAAAATTTTTTCAGCATAAACTTTTTTCAAACTTTTTAAAATAATTTTTTAATTTTTTAAGATTACAATATAATTACATCCTTTCTTTTCTTTCTTCCAACTTCTCCCATGTATGCATCATTTCTCTCAAAATATGGCCACTTTTCCTTTGTCATTTACACACACACACCACACACACACACACACACACACACCACACACTTCTAAATACAGTATTATAACTTGTTGGTCTACATAGCATGACTTGTTATGTATGTTTGGAACCAATTGGTGTTCTCTTCCCCGGGGAAAGACTTTTCCTCCTGCTCTTATTGTTAATTAAATTGCTTGTAGTTCATTTTGTTTCATTTTGTTCTTGTGACAGGGTCTCATTACGTAGCTCCGTCTGTCCTGGAACTCACTCTGTAGACCAGGCTGGACTTGAACTCAGAGAGCTCTGCCTGCTCCTGAGTGCTGGGATTCAAGGCGTGCGCCACTCCGCCTGACCAGCCTGTAGTTCTTTGTGCAGGTTGCATTCTCATGAGCCCTCCCTCATTCACGTTAGCATGTCCATTGGTGTCAACTTTGTTCAGATTTTGTTTAGGCAGTCATGTTGGTACAACATCGTGGATGTAGGTTCTCTGGCAAGTCTAGGGAACACATAATCTCACAGCAAACTTCCTGTTCCTCTGCCTTTTCCCACAATCTCTCCTCCCCCTCTTCTGCAACAATCCCTGGGCCTTGGAGTTGGGAGTTGTCGTGATCTATCAGGTGGGAATTTGTGATTTGATTGGTTGTAGTTTTTTGTTCCTTCTGTTGCAAAGAGGTTTCCTTGGTGAGGGGTGAGGACTTACCTGTGGGTGTAAGGACTAATATTAGCATATAGTTAGGGATTATGCTGGTTTAGTGAGGTTTCAGTTGTATGTTCTACTCCAAGATCTAGGACCTCACTACTCCTGGGTAGCTGGCTAGCTTTCCAGTACCAGACACGCTATCTCTCTTGTTGAGCGGGCCTTACGTCCAATTAGAGAGCCGTTGCTTACTGTCAAGGTACGCATGCCACTACTGTACACTTAGTTGTGTACTAAGTTGTACTGGTCATTGTGGTTCACAGACATCAGAGCCGGGTAGGACAGTTGGTTGCTTCCCTCCTTTGGAAGTTTGCATGGTACCTTCTGTACCATGAAAGCTGGTCCACAGGGATGAAGATTTCAGACCAGATCTAGCTCGGGTCCTTTGTGTCATTTTTCCAAAGCGCAGGCATCTCCAACAATGGGAATTTGCCTTCTATCTCTGGGAGGCAACCCAAGGCAACAGTAATACCTGTAATATTTTGGGAGTCTCTTGGACAACCCTGACCAGCAAATCAAAAGTAGGTTTCTCATGCATGGTGCTAGGTTCTTGTAAGGTCAGCCCAGATGGGAAAATTTCCCTGAAACTATATATGTATATACAGACTTACATGTATATAAGTATTTTTAGTAGACAGATAATAGGTTGATTCCTTTGACCTTTTCAGACATCCATACTATTATTTTCACCTCCTTCCACCTCTGTCACTAATTAAAGCCTTCCCATTTTCCTGTTTCCCCTTTCAGATCACTTGCACCCTGCTATATTCTATTGCTCAGCCCCTGCTCGCAATGGACCCTTTCTTGATTTCTATGAAATCCCATGTTATACATCCACATCTACTCACGGTGTAGATCAGCTGCCTGGCCTTGCACTCACAGTGCCTGGTGCACAGACCTCTGCATTGCTGAGGTTACATGTGTGTGCCACCACCATGCCCAGCAATGTTTTGGGACTCTTGTTAGGTGAGATGTGTTTAAAATTGTTACATGCTAATATTCCGACCATTTTAACACCATAAAATGTTCTTTGTCCCTGACAATGTTTCTGACCTTAGAATTTATTTTATCTGACAGTAACGTGGCCATTACAGCGCTCTTGTAGTTCCTTTGCTGAAATGTATTTTCTCATCTCTTTTTGTTTTTGTTTTGCAAGATAGGGTTTTTCTGTAGCTTTGGAGCCTGTCCTGTCTCCATCTTCTGTGTGCTGGGATTAAAGGCATGTGCCACCACCACCTAGTATTTTCTCATTTTTTTATTTTTAAAATCTTATGTCTTGGAACCTATGATATATATCTTGTTGCTATCATTTGGTTAGACTTTTCTTTTGAATCTAGCTTTAACAACCTCTGCCTTTTGAATGGAATTGTTAAGTACATTCCTTTTTAATGTGATTATTGATTTGCTTAGATTTATACTTGGCATTTTTTTTCTATTTTGGGTACTTTTTGTTTTTCTGGCCTACTTTCATCACCATATTTTATATACTTATATTTTAGCTAAGTATTAGAAGAGTAATTCCTCTAGTTTTTTTGTTATATGATTTTAAGCAATTTTCTTAGCCACTGTTCCAGGAATTGTGGCTGCATTTAACTTTTCATAATCTATTTAAAAAATAGTACCTTAATTCTGGAAATATATAGAAATTTAGTTCAGTTAAGTCTAATGGATGAAGTAGGAGGATAACAAACTCAAAACCTTCCTAGGGTACAGAGTAACTTTAAGGAAAAAAGAAAAAGGCTTGGAAAGATAGTTTAGTGATAGAGTACATGCATGGCATATTCAAGACCCCCCTTCATTCCCAGTCCTGAACAAATAAGGAAGGAAAGTGAAAAAAGGCACTTTGCTCGGTTAGATCTCCTTTTTTTTTCTCTTTTTTATACTATTAGTTTCATACATACACATGTGTAACATATATTTGTTATAAATCCAACAAACAAACTCTGTGGGAGCAGGCCTGAGCCAGGGACCTCTGTGGGAGCAGGCCCCAGCCATACCAGGCCCAAGCCAGAGATATCAACAGGAGCAGGTCCAAGCAATGACTTCCATGGGAATATGCCCAAATGACCTCTGGAATTGCGGAGCAACCCCCAGGAGCCTGGAACAACCTCTGGGAACACCGAATGATCTCTGGGGTGACTGAACCATTGCCCCAACTGCACCACAAGGAGCAACCACCTGAACCTTGGATCCACTGGCACCTGGAAGATTGATCAGCAGAGACACAGCCCCAACTACATCAATCAGAGAAAAATATGGTCAGACAAGGTAAGAAAACAGCACCACAAAGAGCAATACAATACCAAGAAAAACTAGTGGCTCTACAATGGCAAGACTTGAACACCCCAATATAGATGAAGCAGAAGAAAATAACCTAAAAAATAACTTTAGAAGGATGTTTGAGGCCTTCAAAGAGGAATTGAAAAATTCCCTCAAAGAAATGGAGGAAAATACAAACCAAAAATTGGAAGAAATTAACAAATCCCTTGAAGAAAACCAAGAAAAAGCAACCAAACAGATGAAAGAAATGATTCAAGACTAGAAAACCAAAAAAGAGATAATAAAGGAAACATAAATCAGTGGAATTCTGGAAACAGAAAATATGGAAAAATGATCAGGGACCACAGATACAAGCATAAACAACAGAATATGAGATGGAAGAGAGAATTTCAAGTGCTAAAGATACAATAGAAGAAATAGACTCATTGGTCAAAGAAAACAACAAATCTAACAAAAGCTTAACACAAAATATCCAGGAAATATGGGACACCATGAAAAGAGAAAACCTAAGAATAATAGGGATAGAAGAAGGAGAAGTCCAACTCAAAAGCACAGAAAACATATTAGACAAAACCATAGAAGAAGACTTTCCTAACCTAAAGAAAGATATGCCTATGAAGATACAAGAAGTTTACAGAACAACAAACAGATTGGATTAAAAAAAGTCTCCTTGCCACATAATAATCAAAATACTAAACATACAGAATAAAGAAAGAATGTTAAGAGCTACAAAGGAAAAAGGCCAAATAATATATAAAGGTAGACCTATTAGAATTACACCTGACTTCTCAAGTGGAACAATGAAAGCCAGAAGGTCATGGTCAAGAGTCGTGCAGACATTAAGAGACCACGAATGCCTGCCCAGACTATTATACCCAGAAAAACTATCAATCACCATAGACAGACAAAACAAGATATTTCATGACAGAACCAGATTTAACCAATACCTAGCCACAAACCCAGTCCTACACAAAGTACTAGAAGGAAAATTCCAACCCAAGTAAGTTAGTTACATCCACAAAATCACAGACAATAGATGATCTCACAGCAGCTAATCCTAATGAAGGGAAAAACACACATAATAACATCACCAACAATGAAAACTAAAATAACAGGAACTAGAAAGCTCTGGCCATTAATATCCCTTAATATAAATGGACTCAACTCACCTATAAAAAGACACAGGCTAACAGATTGGATATGAAAACAGAATTCATCCTTTTGCTGCATACAAGAAACGCACCTCAACCTCAATGATAGACCATTGCCTCAGAGTAAAAGGTTGGGAAAAGATTTTCCAGTCAAATGAATCTAAGAAACAAGCTGGTGTAGCTATCTTAATATCTAACAAAATAGATTTCAAACCAAAATCAATAAAAAAGGACAAAGAAATTTTATATTAGTCACAGGAAATCTCAATACTGAACACCAATGCCCCCAATACAAGGGCACCTTCATATGTAAAAGAAACACTTTTAAAGCTTAAATCACACATTAAACCCCATACATGAATAGTGGGAGACTTCAACACTCCATTCTCACCATTGGGCAGGTCTACCAGTCAAAATCTTAACAGAGAAATAAGGGAACTCAAATGGACTTAACAAACATCTAAAGAATATTCCATCCAAACATAAAAGAATATACCTTCTTATCAGCACCTCATGGAACCTTCTCAAAAACTGACCATATACTAGGTAACAAAGCAAACCTCAACAGATTAAAAAAAATTGGAATAACCCTATGTATATTATTGGATCACCATGGCTTAAAATTAGAATTAAACAGCAATAGTAATTTTAGAAAAGTCCACAAACTCATGGAAATTAAACAATGCTCACCTGAATCACCAATGGGTCAAAGGAAGAAATTAAAGACTTTCTAAAATTCATTGAAAATAACCAAATAACATACCCAAAATTTATGGGACACAATGAAAGCAGTGGTAAGAGGAAAGTTCTTAGCACTAAATGCCTACATAAAGAAGCTGGAAAAACCCCACACTAGTTAGTTAACAGAACACCTGAAAACTCTAGAACAAAAAGAAGCAAACTCACCCAGGAGGACTAGGTGGCAGGAAATAATCAAATTGAGAGCTGAAACCAACAAAATAAAAACAAAGAAAATAATACAAAGAATCAATGTGACAAAGAGTTTGTTCTTTTTTTTTTAACATTTATTTATTTATTATGTATACAGTGTTCTGTCTGTCTGTATGCTTGCTGGCCAGAAGAGGGCACCAGATCTCATTGCAGAAGACTGTGAGCCACCATGTGGTTGCTGGGAATTGAACTCAGGACCTCTGAAGAGCTGAGCCATCTCTCCAGCCCAAGAGTTTGTTCTTTGAGAAATTCAACAAAATAGACAAACCTTTATCTAAAATGACCAAAAGGCAGAGAGAGAATATCCAAGTTAACAAAATCAGAAATGAAAAGGGGCACATAACAACAGACATGGAGGAAATTGAGAGAATCATTAGTTCATATTTTGAAAACCTGTACTCCACAAAATTGGAAAACTTAAAGGAAATGGACAATTTTCTGCATAAATATCACTTACCAAAATTAAATCAAGACCAGATAAGCAAAATAAATAGATCTATAACTGTTAAAGAAATAGAAACAGTCATCAAACGTCTCCTAACCAAAAAAAGCCCAGGACCAGATGGTTTCAGCTCAGAATTCTACAGGATTTTCAAAGAACTAATACCAATACTCAAATTGTTCCACACAATAGAAACAGAAGGAACATTGCCAAACTCTTTTTATGAGGCTACAATTACCCTAATACCCACACCACACAAAAACATTACTAAGAAAGAGAATTACAGACCAATCTCACTCATGAACACTGATGTAAAAATACTCAGTAAAATACTGGCAAACTGAATCCAAGAACACATCAGAAAAATCATCCACTCTGACCAAGTCAGCTTCATTCCAGAGATGTAGGGATGGTTTAACATATGAAAATCTGTCAATGTAATCCACCAAGTAAACAAACTAAGAAAAAAAACCCCACATGATCATCTCATTAGATGCTGAAAAAGCCTTCCACAAAATACAACATTCCTTCATGATAAAGGTCTTGGAAAGAGCAGGGATACAAGGAACAAAATAAAGGCCATATGTAGCAAGTAAACAACCAACATCAAACTAACTGGAGAGAAACTCAAATCGATCCCACTGAAATCAGGAATAAGACAAGTTTGTCCACTCTCTCCATATCTATTCAATATAGTACTTGAAATTCTAGTTAAAGCAATAAGACAACAAAAGGAAATCAAGGGGATACAAATCAGAAAAGAAGAAGTCAAACTCTCACTATTTGTAGATGATATGATAGTTTACATAAGAGACCCCAAAAATTTTATCAAGAAAGTTCTATAACTCATAAACACTTTCAGTAATGTAGCAGAATACAAGATTAACTTGAAAAAAATCAGTAGCCCTCCTTTACACAGATGAGAAAGAAATCAGAGAAATATCACCCTTCACAATAGCCACAAATAGCATAAAATATCTCGGAGTAACTCTAACCAAACAACTGTAATACCTGTATGACAAGAACATTAAATCTGGGGGCTGGAGAGATGGCTCAGTGGTTAAGAGCATTGCCTGCTCTTCCAAAGGTTCTGAGCTCGATTCCCGGCAACCACATGGTGGCTCACAACCATCTGGAATGAGGTCTGGTGCCCTCTTCTGGCCTGCAGGCATACACACAGACAGAATATTGTATACATAATAAATAAATAAATATTAAAAAAAAAAGAACATTAAATCTTTGAAGAAAGAAATTGAAGAAGACTCCAGAAAGTGGAATCCCATGCTCTTGGATAGTCAGAATTAACATAGTAAACACGACAATCTTACCAAAAGCAATCTACAGATTCAATGCAATGCCCATTAAAATCTCAGCAAAATTCTTCACAGACCTCGAGAGAACAATGCTCAACTTCATATGGAAAAACAAAAAACCCAGGATAGCCAAAACAATCTTGTACAATGAAGGAACTTCTGGAGGCATCACAATCCCTGACTTCAAACTATATTACAGAGCTACAGTACTGAAAACAGCCTGGTATTGGCATAAAAACAGATAAGAGGGCCAATGGAACCGAATCGAAGATCTGGATATCAATCCACATACTTATGAAGACCTGATCATTGACAAAGAAGCAAATGGAAAAAAGAAAGACTATTCAACAAATGGTGCTGGCATAATTGGATATAAACATGTAAAAGAATGAAAATAGATCCATATCTATCACCATGCACAAAACTCAAGTCCAAATGGATCAAAGACCTCAACATAAAACCAGTCACACTGAACCTCATAGAAGAGAAAGTGAGAAGTACACTTGAACACATTGGAACAGGAGACCACTTCCTAAATATAACCCCAGTATCACAGACACTGAGAGAAACAATTAATAAATGGGGCCTCCTGAAACTGAGAAGCTTCTGTAAAGCAAAGGACACGGCCAACAAGACAAAATAACAGCCTACAAAATGGGAAAAGATCTTCACCAACTCCACATCAGACAGAGGTCTGATCTTCAAAATATACAAAGAACTCAAGAAATTGGACACCCAAAGATCACATAATCCAATAAAAAAAATGGCGTGCAGACCTAAACAGAGACCTTTCAACAGAGAAATCTAAAATGGCTGAAAGACACTTAAGGAAATGTTCAACATCCTTAGCCATCAGGGAAATGCAAATCAAAACAACTCTGAGATTCCATCTTATACCTGTAAGAATGGCCAAGATCAAAAACACCGATGACAACTTATGCTGGAGAGGTTGTGGGGTAAAGGGAACACTCCTCCATTGCTGGTTGGGGTGGAAACTGGTACAGCCACCTTGGATATCAATATGGAAATTTCTCAGAAAATTAGGAAACAACCTTCCTCAAGATTCAGCAATATCACTTTTGGGTATATACCCAAAGGTTGCTCAATCATACCACAAGGATATGTGCTCAACTATGTTCATAGCAGCATTATTTGTTATAGCTAGACACTGGAAACAACCTAAATGCCCCTCGACTGAAAAATGAATAAGTAAAATGTGGTACATTTACACAAAAAAGTACTACATAGTAAAACAAAATAATGACATCTTTAAATTTGCAGGCAAATGGATGGATCTAGAAAACATCACATTGAGTGATGTAACCCAGACCAAGAAAGACAGTTATCACAAGTTCTCACTCAGAAGTGGCTTTTAGACACAAAGCAAAGAAAACCAGCCTACAATTCACAATCCCAGAGAACCTAGACAACAATGAGGACCCTAAGAGAGACTTACATAGATCTAATCTACATGGGAAGTAGAAAGAGACAAGATCTCCTGAGTAAATTGGAAGCATGGGGACCATGGGAAAGAGTAGAAGGGGAGGGGAGAGGAAAAGAGAGGAGTGGAGAAAAATATATAGCTTAATAAAACAATTAAAAAATAAATAAATCCAACAAACAATACAGTATTTTCTTTATTATATTCATATACTTACACTTTAAAAGAAGCTAAAATGCTGGGCAGTGGAGGTGCACACCTTTAATCCCAGTACTTGGGAGGCAGAGGTAGGTGGATCTCTGTGAGTTCCAGGTCAAAAGAGCTAATTTCAGGACATCTAGGGCTGTTACACAGAGAAACCCTATCTTGAAACAACAACAACAAAAGAAGCTGAGAAAAGAAATGAGGGACACACACAGCACCTTTATGATCACTCACGTAGCTTTGTGACTTCATTCCTTGCTGTGGGTTCAAATTGTCACCTATGCTACGTCCTTTTAATCTAAAAAACTTTAAATTGAAATATTTTTGTTCATTTTTGAGACAGGGTTTCTCTATTAGGTAGCTCTGGTTGTCTTGGAAGCTATGTAGAGCAGGCTGGCCTCAAACTCACAGAGATCCACCTGCCTCTGCCTCCTGAGTGCTGGGATTACAGGCATGTGCCATCGTGCCCAGTTTCCTTTGAAAATTTTTAGCAGTCATGCTAGCAACAAATATTCTTCATCTTTGTGTATCTGGTAATGTCTTTATTTCTTTTTCCATGCTAAAAATTATTTTAGCCAGATCCGAATTTCTAGTTGAAAAGTTTCTTCTGGTGCTCTCACTCTGTCGATCCATTGCTGGCTGACCTGCATTGTTTCTGAGGAAGGGTTATCTGTTCACTGTTCTCTGGGACACACGAGTTCTTGGCCTCTTCTTGTTCCAAGTGTTTTCTTTTTGGTGTGTGTTTGTATGTGTGTGTGGGTAATTACCAATTTGGTTACATGGATTCAAGAATAGATCACTTTGTAGTCATTATAATTAGGGTTTATTAAAATGTTTAGGTGAATAGATTAACATTTTTTCTTCAAAATTTATGTCAATCCCAGCTTTGAATATTTTTTCTGCTCTTTCACTCAGTGTTATTCTTCCAGGAGAGCAGTGAAGCAATGCTGCTCCTCTCCTAAGCCTTCCATTTCTACACGCGTGCACAGGCTCTGTTGACCAGGGTTGGATGGGTTCCTTTGGTATTTTTTGCTCCTGCTATACATGCACAGGGTTACTAGGCATCCTAGCATGTATGAGGAATACCCTGTTGCTGTGTGTGGCCGTTTGCATGAGAATGACTGACTATGTTTAAACTCTTGGTCACCTGTTGAGCGGGACTGTTTTGGAAGGATTCGGAGGTAATGTTGGAGGAGGCGTGTTACTAGGGGTGGGCTGTGAGCTTTCAAAAGACCCATGCCATTCCCAGGTAGCTGTCACTTCTTCGTGTACGCAGATCAAGATTTGAGCTCTCAGCTTCTGCTCTAGCGCCATGCCTGTTTGCCTGCTGTCATGTTCCCCTGCCAGGTTGGTCATGGATTCACCCTCAGCAATAGGCAAGTACTAAGCTCCTGTAACTCCTCATTAGTCCCTTCCAGCTCATCTGCCTGGAAACAAGCTTGTGGCCTTGGGTTAATAGAGCTCATGAGCTTCGTCATTGAAGTCACTTCAGTTGATCAGGATACAAGTCAAATGTGTCTACCCTGACACCAGTGATAGAGATGCTAGCTGTAATGTTGCCCAAACTGGGGGAAAATAGTGAGTAGCAATGTACCCATGGTGCTTTTGCCCAAACTTGAGCAGTTTTCATTGATATATTTTCCCCTGGGTTTTGCACAAGTTTTTTTTTTAAAGCCCCAGATTGCTAAAACTAGACTTTTTATGATTTCATACACTTTTATGGCTTATTTTGGGTAAAGAGGTTTTGTAGACATTTTAATCATCATGCTCGAAGTCAGGGACTTGTTTGTTTGACTGTGTGAGTTTCTGTCCTTTTCTTTACTGAATACCCAAATTCTTTATAATTATGGCTCACATTTATATAGCAAGAACCATGTTCATCTAGATAGGCTTAGGCAAAACTCTTTCTCCAAATCAGTTCATACACAGTGGCCTGGCTATGCCTTGAAAGTAGTTGGGAGCCTAGGGGATAAATTCAGGAGAAGCAATCACATGAACTCAGGACCAAACATACACCACAGATTTGCCTATTGTAGTTTCAATCCAGGTCTAACCAACTCTACACAACCTTGGAAAGTGGCTATCGGCAACATTAGCAACACAGATGAGGACTGGAGAGGACATGAGCCAGAAGGATGAAGATAATGGGCCACAAATCTGTTATATCCATAGTTACCATATGGCGTGACAATAAAGCTGTTAAGATGGATATGACAGAACTACTCTTGTCTTTTCCCTGTTCTTCTTTGATTCATGCTGCCATTGGCTGACTAGACAAAGTGAGTGAGGGACTATGATGGTTTGAAAGAAAATGGCCCCCTAAAGAGAGTGGCGCTATTAGGAGGTGTGGCCTTGTTGGAGGAAGTGTTGTGGAGGTGGGCTTTGAAGTCTCATATGCTCAAGCCACACCCAGTGTCTCAGACCACTTCCGGTTGCCCACGAATCAAGACGTAAGAATTCTCAGCTCTTTTTCCAGCACCGTGTCTGCCTATGTGCTGCCTTGCTTCCTGTCATGGTGATAATGGAGAGAAGCTCTGAACTGTGAGTCACCAGTCAATTAAATATTCTGCTTTATAAGAGTTTCTGTGGTCATGGTGCCTCTTCACAGCAACGGAAACCCTAACTAAGACAGAGCTGTAAGTCCCTGTGTTATTTTCTTCAGGCACACATTCATTTGCTGACACATGCATTCACAGATTCCATGATCAGAATCTCATTATATGGTGTGCTACATACTACAAGTGTTCTTGGGAAGCAAGGCCCGTGTGTCCTTAGCATCACAGAGCACAGTTCATTATCAAGGACAAAGATCCTCTTACCACAGAAAATGGGAATCTTACCGGCACCTTGCTTTGCTATATTTCGGTCTCTGGGAAGAGAATGTTTTCCTTACCAAGGGAACAGAGCAGCAAAAACTGGATTGTGGAGAAAGTGTTTGAACTACTTGAAGTAACTTACTGTGCTTAGAGCCTCAAGCATTTCTGTTTTCAAATTAATCTTGCTAGTTACTAATGTGTGTCATTATTCATTAAAACAGGCCGAGTGAGAATCCCATTTAGTAAAATTGGTTATTAGAGAAAATATGATTTCCAAATGTAGAGCAGAAGCTCTGGCAATTGACCTTCATTTAAAAATCCATTGTTTTCTTTCTTTTATTTACACTTGTGGGTTTTTTTTTTGTTGTAGTTGTTTTCTTTTGGTTTCCCAAGACAGTGTTTCTATGTATACTTCTGTCTGTCCTGGAACTCACTCTGTAGACCAGGCTGGCCTTGAACTTACAGAGATCCGAGTACTGGGATGAAAGGTGTGTGCCACCACCAACATATTTGCATTTTCTTAGTGTGTGGTGTTTGTGTGTACATGTGTGTATGTGTGTTTGTGAGTATGTGTCTACGTGTATTCCTAAGTCAGAGGACAACTTACTGGAGTTGGTTCCCTCGCTCCACCAAGGGTCCCTGGGATTGAACTCCGGCCTTTATCAGGCTTGAGAGCAAGCCATTGGCCACCCCTTCTTCATTCTCTCTATAAAACATGGAATGATGTCACCAGCTCAGTAAACACTTGTCACTGTCACAGCTTCCTGTTTGTTCTCCCAAACATGCTTATGCCAGTCCGACCTGTAATTTTAAATACATAATTTATTTAAATATGATACAAACAAAACGAATACAATTCCAAGAAGAAACAAGCATCTTCTACACCAGCAAACTTGAATGTTTAGGATATACTCAGTGAAAAGATGCACCAGAACTACCACAATGAATTGGGAACATGTATGGAAACCAGGGGAGATTAGGGGGAAATATATCACAATCCCCAAATAACTTCTATAGGAAGCTTTCTGCTTGAAAATTAGTTTTAAAATTCTCACTGTACTTTAAAAATTTTAAAATTAGAACTCAAAAATATTCATGAAAATTTTATTTTTTTTCTAGAGAAAAATATGGAATCTTGAGGGAGGTCAAATGACATTTGATTTAGAAAAAATTGGTGTCGAAATGTATTTGACCTTAAAATATTCAAGGTTATGGTTATTATTTATTACCTTAATTCACCTTAAATATTTAAAAATACCATCCTAAATTTAATTCTATGTATTATCACTGTTGGTGATATTTTGTCATTTTGGATAGGAATGTTCTCAGTTTTCTGTATATTTTTTCATAGAATCTTTGTTCAAATAAAACAAAAAAAATCCCTCCCCCATTTTGTTACATTAATTGAAGGACTTTTTAAGTAATGTAATCAAACACAACACACACTTATGCACAAAACAACAAAAATATCCATCCCTTATTTTTAACATTAATTAATGGACTTTTAGTAAACTAAAACACAACACACCACACACACACATGTGTACACATGCAGGTCTCTGTCATATGAGAAACACCGTTGGGTTTAAACATTTTATGTATGTCGATTGTCAAACGTTCCTGTTTGAGGGCCTGGTCAGATGGCTCAGCAGGTAAAGGCATTGCTGCCATGTTGATGACCAGAAGTTTGTGCCCTGAACCTACATGGCAGAAGGAGAGAAATGACTTCATCAAGTTGTCCTCTGACCTTCACATGTGTGCCTTAGCACACACGTGCCCCTGCACAGACACACAAAAATAAATAAGAAAAGAGTTGCATTTCCTGCTTGACGAGCCATATGAATTTTGGCAAAAGAAATGAAACACATTTTTAAGCATGTAATTCAGGAATAGTGAGTGCGCTTATATCACTATAAGACCCCACATGCTCAGACTCCTCTTTCTCTTCCCAGTTGACCACCGTTTATCCTTGAATCTCTATTCATCTTGTAAAGCAGAACCATACCCACTGCACAGTATCTCTGGTCCTCTCCTCTCCCAGGCCCTGGCTAGCACAAAGTTGTCTCTCTGAGCCTGGTGACTCTAGGTACCTCGTAGAAATGGAATTAAACAGTGGCTATTGTTTTCTTGGGAAGCCTCGGAGCTCTGTGTTTTGGTAGCCTCTTTCCTGTCTGCTATGCAGACTGGATGACCGCAATGGCACTGTTCCCCAGTGTTTGATTCTTTGTCCTCAGGCCAGTGTGGATTTGATCTATCCAGTCTTTTATTTCAGTTAGGGTGTTTTTTGGTTCCAATATTTGTAGTAGTTCTAGCTTATATAATCTATTCTTAGCCAAAACTTTCTACTTTTGTCCCCTTGCTTCAAGAACATTTGTAATTGTTGATTGAACTATTTTTCCTTTCTGTATCATGATGGCTTTCAAATTTGTTACATAAATTTAGCATTTCTGATACTGATATTTACTGATTGCCTTTTGAAGAATTCAGTTTGAGTTAATTTTGGATTTTGGCATGACTTATTTTTTTTATTAAATTGAAACAGACAAAAGAGAGACATAAAGTGACAATGAAGAAGCCCTGTAGCCTCATCCCCGCTCATGCATGGCGTGCACATGCTCTCTTTTTCCATATATATATATACATGTATATATATATATTTCTCTCCATATTTATATGTTAAATATATATGGGCATATATATCTCCATAAGAAGCAGGGTGAATGTCAACGAGGACAAACTTTGATATACTAATTAATAATATGATAATTAAGTAATAGGATATACTAATTAAGTTTTGTCTTGCTTACTTCATATACGCCCCAAGGTGCCAAAGTTTATTGCCAAGAGAGACACTCCCGCCCCATCAGGCCTGTGTTTTCTTTAGTAAGGGAAAGTAATTAAGTATATCAAAACCAAATTGCTGAAGGCTTACGATAACAGAGAGACGGAAGCTGTGTCTTACACATAGAAGAGATCTGAATGGCAGGCATGCACCTCATCAGAAAACAACGTTGCAGAACGAGGTCGGAAAGGGGCTTTCTCTGGTTAGTCTCAACAAAAGTGTTGATGTTGACACCTGTCTCCGACATTCTGGATGCCTAGGAGTCTAGTGAGTACCAGCATACCAGGAAGTAGAAGAAGCAAAGGCAAGAGCTGGGCCTTGTGGGAAAGTCATGCATTTCCAGGTATATAGGAACCTGAGGCAGGAGGATCACAAATGGAAGAATTGCCTGGACTGTAGAGACAGTTCAAGGCCAGCCTGGGAGACAATCTATATGTATGAAAGCCCAAAGAGGCTGGAGCTGCGTACAGCACAAAGTATTTCCCTAGGATGCACGAAGCCCAGGTTCAATCTCAAATACCATCCCTCACCCCCACTTGGAACAAAAATTAACAGAAAGACTTACTGAAGAGAGTAGATCAAAAGCTTTGTCTTGCTTACTTCATATACTCCCCAAGGTGCCATAGTTTATTGCCAAGAGAGACACCCCTGCCCCCTCAAGCCTATGTTTTCTTTAGTAAGGGAAAGTAAGAGCATTGTGAGTGAATGCCTGGGTTCCCAGAGTCGTTTCCAGTCCTTCTCCAACAAAACATAATCATGATTTGAATGATTAAGAGAAGTAGGGAAAAGAGAGGGAGAGACTGTGGACTTCCTGAACACTCTCTGGGTGCACCGGAAGCTGAGTGTGAACCACCTGAGCTTGCTTGGGTGTCTAGAGCACTCTGGGCAATCCAAATCTTCCTTTCTTCTGTGCTCGTTCCTTGACCTCACCCTGGCAGAAAGTGTGGAAAAGTACCTTACTGCAGATATCTGTTCAAGCAACAACAATGAAAAAAAAAAATCAAACATGATCGATCACTTCAGGGAATTGTCCCGATTAAAACAAACAAGGTGGTCCCAGAGCCTGATCTTGTTTTGTGGGACACAGAGAAGACATTCAATCTTAAGAATCTTTCCCCCTCCTCAAGGAGGAATGAGAGGAGAGGAGTGGGCTTATCTACCCCAAAAGTCCAAGAGAGCTCTAGAATGCCTAGCTGGACTGTGGGGTAAGGGCGTTTTCTCTTGGAGCTAGTCACTGGAGAGTAAAGGAGCTGATTGTTAGTTCAAAGAACACGAAGAATCATAGGAACAAGGCTCTACCAAAAGAATAGAAAGCTATTAATTGCTTGAAAAAGAACTTCATAGTTTTATGGAAGTTTTTAGTGAGCCATGAGAGGCCGCATACATACAACTAGAAAAATCAGAAAAACAATACAGAAGCAAGCTAAAATGTGCAACACAGAGAAAGTGTATGAGGTGGAAATTCCGAGGGGAAGAACCAACTGAAAACTTTAGCGGAGTACAATAGCCAGCTTTGTCGAGCAAGACTGTTTGTGAATTCAAAGATAGGTTATTAAAAAATATCCACAGGAGGAAAGAAAACAATGGAAAGGAGCGTAGAAAACCCGAGACCCCCGAGAAACCCTGCCAAGAAAACTCCGCTTTGTGCCGTGGGGATCTTAGAGGGAAAAGAGCTAGATAAACGATAGGCACACAATGCATGGTGGCACATCGGGAGCCTAGGATTTGGGAAACTGAGGCAAGAAGATGATGGATTTGTGGGCAGTCTGGGGTGCTCAGAGAGGCAAAAGTGGCTGCAAACTCACCAAATGTGGGGACATCCAGATGCGTAAACTATAAAGTTCTGTGGTAAGGATCAACCTAAAGAAACTTACACACATTGTAGTCAAACTGTGTAAAATCAAAGACGACGTCAAAAAAGAAGTTGACAAGGAAAGAAGCTCCCTTCCCTGTAGCTGTGAAGACTCCCCTGACAGAAACAAGGCAAGAGAGAAAGGTTCCAGGGCCTAGTGCATCATGGCAGGGAGGTCAGGGCAGTCTGAGTAAGGCAGCTGGTCACGTGGTATCTACTGTGTGTGTGTGTGTGTGTGTGTGTGTGTGTGTGTGTGAACAGAATGCTGCTGATGCTTGTATTCAGCTCACTTTTCCTTTTATTCTGTCTAAAATCCTTTTAGTGTGGGTCTTCCCACCGCAGTTAACCTAATTATTACAACCCCTCACAGTCATGCCCAGAGGCCAAACCCTTACAAAACAACCCCCCATAGGAGTACCCAGAGAGCTTACTCTCACAATACAATCCTTCACAGGTATAACTGAGACCAAACCCCTCGCAAGTATGCCTGCAGGCTTACTTCTCAGGTGGCTCCAGCTGTCATGCCAGAACAGCTATGAATTTGACCCAATGCAAAATCAAAAACTTAAAACAATATGAGACATTTCTGCAACTCAATTGTGTAGTTGAAGTTTAGAATTACAATAGACCTAACAGATATGCAAGAAACATCCCCTCTAAGAGTGGCAGAATACACATCCTTCTCCGGTGGGGGTGGAATAATTACCAAGAAAGATAATATGTTAAGTCAGAAAACATATCTAAATCAATTGAACAAGAGAGAAACCAAGTCTTTTTTTCTTCTTTTTAATTTACTTTTTCATCTTTTCTTATTACTTTATAAATAATACCAATCAAAATTCCCCCTT
>NW_026068145.1:903416-907538 GCF_014885135.2 Alexandromys fortis | reverse complement strand
ATCTCTCTATCATCTTCCAGATGGCCTCTGACTCTATATGATTACTTTCTGCCAACTAGTTGCTAACTCAATCTCCTGGTCCAAGGTTGATTTTATTTAATTAATGCAAACACAAACTCGGGGTTCACAGCGCAATGGAATATTCCAGCAATGCTGGATCTTACTGACTCCCACAGACTAGCAAAGCAGGAGCCCCAGGGCTGCTGTGCCCAGATGTTATGTGGGGGTTAGATCTTGGTTTGGTTCTCAGAACCTACATGGCAGTTTACAACTACCTGCATCTTCCATTCTAAGGGAGTCAATGCTCTCTTCTGGTTTCCTCTGGCACCAGGCACACACATGCTACACATGCAGGCATGCATGCAAACACTCATAATAAAAAAAAAATAAATCTTCTGAAAAAAAAAAAAGATTCAAGTAAGTCGGCTATGAAGGGGCAGATGTTACATGGATAGCACAGAAGCACAAAGAACTGGAGGCTGGGGTTGCAGCCCAGGGATAGAGTCCTTGTCCTGGCAGGTACAAGGCCTGGGCTAGATGTGCAACAGTGCACAATGAACACCTGCAGAACTGCTACAGGTAATGATGTACTAGCGCACTGGAGGATCAATTCTCTGAAACATGAAACCTATCAGTAGCAAATCATGAAAGGCAGAAAGCCTGAAATTGTTACCAAACAAGAAAGAGAATTGAGTAGGTGATAAGAGAAACTCCCACCCAAAAGAAACTCAGCTCTAGTGACTTCTCTTGTGAGTCGCCAACATTAAAAGAAAAGTTAGTAGCATTCTTTTCTCTTAAAAAAGTCTAATGACTAGAGAGATGGCTCAGAGGTTAAGAGCACTGGCTGCTCTTCTGGAAGTCTTGAGTTCAATTCCCAGCAACCACATGGTAGCTCACAACCATCTATAAAAGAGCTGGTGCCCTCTTCTGTCATGTAGGCATACATACAGGCAGAACACTTTAAATCTTTAAAAAAATTTAAGAGGAGGGAGCACTTCCACTAAGTCCATGAGACCTATATCACCCCAGCAGCAAAGTCAGACAACACAAGGATGATGGACAGGAAGTACAGACCCTGTCCCCAACAGACATGGGTACAAACCTGCTCAATGCTGTATGAGAAATAAAAACCGGCATTGTGGTAGAGGACCATACACCACGACCAGGTGAGAGTTATTCTTGGGAGGCAACTGTGCTTCAATACATAAATCACAATCATAGTAAAAATATGGTCACACCACAGAAATGAAGGGTGAAGATCTGAGCCCACTGGTGCAGAGAAAGTAGATGAAGAATTTGAATTAGGCATGGGAGGTGTTTACCTTAACCTAATAGAGGCCACACTTAACAAGGCCACATCTAACATACCAGCATTAGAATCTGGAAATAACTTTTAAAATCACAAATACAGCAAGGATGTCCAATTCTCAATACTTCTGCCAATAGAACACTTCAATGAAAAAAAAATCAAAACCAAGAGGCGTCTGAGTCAGGAGGGAAGAAGCAAAATAGTCTCTGGAAGATGACACTGTCATCTGTGTATGTGTCTGCCTATGTATGCATGCATATACTTGTAGGTGCAAATATATGTTTTTATGTATGTATATACCTATGTACATGAGCATAAATATACAAACATGTATCTACCAATGTACGATATGTATGCATGTATTATATGTCTATGTATGTATATATACACGCATATATGCAAATATGTATATACCTATACATGCACAATGCACATATTTACTTATATATGTATGTACCTATGTAGATACGTTCATATATGTATGTATATATGTGTATGCATATATGTGTATAAATGTATCTATATCTTCTAACATCTATCTACCTATTATCTGTCTGCCTACCTAACTATTCAATATTTTTTAAATTGCCACAAGGAAACTCTTAGTACTAATGAACACATTTAATGAAGTTGAAGGATACAAAATTAACATACAAAAAGCAATTATTTCTTCACACTGGCAATAAGATACCTGAAAAAGATTAAGAGAATAGTATCATAATAGAATCAAAAAGAATAATACATTTAGGAACAAACACAAGAGGTGTAAGACATAAAACATTAATTAAAAACTGAAGAATAAACAGATAAGTAGAAAACACACCATGTTCATGGATAGGAAGAATTAATATTTTCAAATTTTCCATGCTACCCAAAGTGATAGACTCAATTAGTTCCCACCAACACTGAATAGCATTTTTTATAGAAATAGTAAAATCCTAAAATAGACAGGACTCCAACTAACAATCCTGAGTATGAAAAACCTGGATGACCACAATACCTGAATTCAAATTATATCATAAATCCATAATGGATTAAAAATAAATGTATAGCTCAGTGATCCAGAACAAAGAGAAAGAAAGAAACTTACGTATACTTGATTAATTTACAAAGTCATCCGCAATACACAACAGGGAGAAGATGGTCTCCAAGAAAGATGCTGAGAAGCCAGGTACGATGGTACATGCCCCCTTACAGGTCTTAGGAGGTGATAGCAGGCAGATGATTCAGTGGAGGGCAGTTTGGGCTATTTTGATGGTAAATACAGTCTGTCTGTGCTACCTGGTAAGGAAGACTCTTCCTTGAGCAACAGTAGCATCAATATGTTGGGAAGACTGTCCTATGCAAAAAATATCTTTATTTTATGTGAAATCTGATTTAAGATTAACTAAAGATTAAAATGTAAGACCCATATCTACTAAACTCTTAGAAAATATGGTAAAGTTTCCAGGACATGAGTTTTGCTGTATTGTTTGCACACAGACGGGGAAACACAGCTGGTAGAGGCAAAAACAAGTGGGACTCTTTCAGACAAACGATCCTGGAATCAGTGTGTGCTGTAAGAGGAGCCAGCTTGTTTGTTTTCTGGTCGCCTAAACTCCCGAAATAACCACACAGAAACTGTGTTAATTAAATCACTGTTTGGCCTATTAGCTCTAACTTTTTATTGGCTAAGTCTTACATCTTAATTTTCATTATTTTATATTTTACCATGAGGTTTGTGGCCTACTGGCAAGGTTTTGGGCAGCTCCATGGCTTCTTCTTCACTCCACTTCCTTTCTTCCAGCATTCAGTTTAGTTGTGTCCCGTTCCCCTCTCCCCTTCCTGCATACCCTATCACAAACCTAAGACAATTTTATTAACCAATGATATTTACAGAATACAGAGGGTAATACCACATCACCTCTCCTTTTCTGTTTAAATAAAAAAGGTTTTAACTTTAACATAGTAAAATTACACATAAAAACAGTTATCAAGCAAGAATTAGTTACAATATTTATATCTACTTTATCTTTTATGATAACTAAAAAAACTATAACTATATATTCTTCAACTCCATCAGGATATAATATTACCTAAGTAAACAGGAAGTGCATTGTAAGCAACTTCTAAAACTCTAGAAATGACAGAGACATCCCTCTGCCTGGACAGTCACCCAAAGTTCTTCTGTATCATTGGGGCATCCATCTTCAGCCTGCAGAACCATAGTATCCAGCAGACTTTTCCATGAAGCAGGAAGTTTCAAAGACAGTTCAAAGACTGTGTGCTGCAGAATGTCTGGCAGACTCTTTCAGGAAGCAGAAACCCCGAAGGATCATCTCATCTTTAGACAAGTTCAGCAGTCATTTCTCTGCAGGTCCCGCATTGTTCAGTTCATCAAGCAGTCCAGGTATGTTTCTTGCTTTGTTTTCAAAAACGAGCATCTCTATGAGTATATCTCTTCCATTATCCCAGAGTACACGAGTGTATCTCATTCATTACCCCATAGTTTCTTGCCCAGATGGTAACAAACACCATAAGGAGCCATTCGATGCCCATCTTCTCCTTGAAGTGATTGGTGCTGCTAGGAATAAATGTGCCTCATTGTCATGAAAAGTCCTAAGTCCTTACAACATTTTAAATGCCACATTCTGTAGTCTTTGAAAGGTTTGAAGAATACCTATCCATCTGAAATACATATCTGTCTATCTAGAAAATCTAACATGACTACAAGTTTGACTATTATAGATGATTGTCTATTAACCTATATTTCTTAATTGTGCACTACATTTTTAAATGAGCTACACAAATGCAATACCTTAATTAAGAGCAGA
>NW_026068145.1:901294-902118 GCF_014885135.2 Alexandromys fortis | reverse complement strand
GGGGGCTGGAGAGATGGCTCAGTGGTTAAGAGCATTGCCTGCTCTTCCAAAGGTCCTGAGTTCAATTCCCGGCAACCACATGGTGGCTCACAACCATCTGTAATGGAGTTTGGTGCCCTCTTCTGGCCTGCAGACATACACACAGACAGAATATTGTATCCATAATGAATAAATAAATATTTTAAAAAAACAAGCATCTCTATGAGTATATCTCTTCCATTATCCCAGAGTACACGAGTGTATCTCATTCATTAGCCCATAGTTTTTTTTTAATCTTCTATTTTACAACAGGAATACACATATATTTGAAGCTTTTTCTTTCTGAGACATGGTTTCTCTGTATAACACTGGAGCTGGCTGTCCTGGAACTCGATCCATAGACCAGGCTGGCCTCAAAGTCACAGAGATCTACCTGCCTCTGCCTCCCAAGAGCTGGGATTAAAGCTGTGCACCATTACTGACTAGATAGTTGATGGTTACCTTTGATTTGTTAGTCAACATGAAATAAAGCTTTTACTACTCTTCCCATGAAAGCACCTTGAAATTCTCTAACTCCTCTCCCACTTCCAATGAAAAAAAAAAATGAGTAACTTTACATATAGGCATCCGCCTGAATATTAACCTTCATCAGGCGATGAAAGGAGACAGAGACAGAGACCCACATTGGAGCACCGGACTGAAATCTCAAGGTCCAAATCAGGAGCAGAAGGAGAGCGAGCACGAGCAAGGAACTCAGGACCGCGAGGGGTGCACCCACACACTGAGACAATGGGGATGTTCTATCGGGAACACACCAAGGCCAGCTGGCCTGGGTCTGAAAAAGC
>NW_026068145.1:803756-901054 GCF_014885135.2 Alexandromys fortis | reverse complement strand
GGGGAAGAGACAGAAATCTTTAATAAATTAAAAAAAAATAAAAGAGTAAAAAAAAAAGAGTAACTTTTAAATGTTATGTGGATGTGTGTGTCTTAGTGGGTGTATGCCCATGCAGTGACATCAGAGGCTAGAAGAGAGTGTTGGATCCTCTGGAACTGGACTAATAGGTTGTGAACTGCCGTGTTGGTGTGGGGGACTCAATCCAGGTCCATCTCTAGCCTATCTCCCCCCAGCTTTATGGTTTATGTTTTGAGTATTTTAGTTCTACATGTACTTTAAACCCCATCTAATATTATGCTTTTACTAGAACTAACATTAGCTTTTCATTTCTCTCTCCCTTCCCCTACATGCATGTGTATGTTTATGTATCCATATATGCAAATATGAATATATATGTATATCAGCTTTACATAATAGCACTAGTCTACATCCCCAGGCACATGGCTGATATTTCACTTTAGGCTTTTCTTATATACTGGTTGATTCTTTTTTTGAAAATTTACACACTGTAAACTTTATCTGCTTTTATTCCAAAGTTCTGGCTGTTATAATCAACTCTGCCCACCTTTAAGCTCTGAAACTGCAAAGTCTGTTTTTCTGTGTGGCCTTCTAGCGCTGATTTTTCCACACAGCAGAATGCAGCTAAGATGGACACGTTCCTGTGCCAGTCATGGAGTAGGCTACCGTCGCAGCCCAGTTGTGTTAGTTGTATACTTATACTAAATGGTGCTTCTTTGCTTGTTTCAGGAGAGACATCTGGGTTGCTTCCCGTTTGGGATAATTATGAATAAATCTCTCCTAAATGTTCATCATTTTTTGTGGATAGCTAGCTAGGAGTGGGTTGCTCTTTTGGACTGTGCACGTGTTTAATTGTTTAAGACACTGTCAGGTGACTTTCCGAAGAGGCTCTGCTATTGTGCATTCCCAACAGCAGTGTGAGGGCTTCTGATGAGACTGCTGTCAGTGCCTGGCGTTGCCACTCATTCCTTTTCATCTCTGTGGCTGTAATAGGCATGCCATAGTATTTTATGTTTGCTTCAATTTGCGTGTCCCTTGTGACTAGTTATACTGAACATATTTTCAAGTACTTATTAACTATCCATATATCTCCTTTTTGATGATATGTGTGTTTAGAATTTCTACCATTCATAAGATTGGGTTGGGGACTGTCTAGAAGGCTCAGTAGTTAAGAGCACACCCTGCTCTTGCAGAGGACCCGAGTCAATGGGAAGCCATCACTAACTGATGCTTTAGCTCTCTGGTCTTTCATTTAGTGTGTGTACACATATATTTGAAGATGTACCCATTTGCTTATGTACATGTGTGTGCCTGTGAGAGCTTGTGGTACCACATGCATGCAGGTGCCTGTGAAAGGCAGGTGAAGGTGCCAGATAGCCTGCAACTGGAGTTGCAGCAGCTGTGAGTTGCCTGATTGGGTGCCGAGAGCCATGCCTGAACTCTCTGCAGTAGGAGCAAGTGCTCTGACTCAGGCAATCTCTCCCCAGATCTTCATTCACATTCCTTTGAGGTTTATTTGTTGTGTAGTGGGCATCAGTATCCCTTCCTGTGATTGGAGCAGTCTTCTCTGCTAGACAGCATGTGCATTCTATTTCCTAGCCATCGTTTTATGAGCAGATAGCAGTCATTAGGTTGTTTTCACTTCGGACAATTAGGAACAGTACTGCTATAAGCATTCACTCACAAGCTTTTGTAGGGAGTTGTGCTTCTTCAATTACCTTTGGTGTATAGGGCAATGAGCTAATTTTTCTATAAAGCGTGACGTGTAAGTTAATATTTTTTAGGGAGAGGGATGGAGACACAAACATTCAGTTGTTCTGGGACCGTTTGCCCTTTTCCTATTAGATTCCCTTCACATCTGTCAAACATCTGCTGACTCTAGACTTTCAACCCTGTTTCACTGCACTGACCTACACATGTCTGTCTCTTTGCTAGTATTGAAGTCTAGAGAAGGTAGGTTTAGAATAGCTTTGAAATTGAGGAGCCGAAGTCCTTTGGTGCTGTTCTTATAGCTCATTGTAGACCTCCTGCCTTTCTCATTCATTCTTTTCATTACTGTGTGTGCGTGTGCGCGTGCATGTGTGTGTGCGTATTCATGTGTGTGTGATGTGTATGATTCAGCTCATTCTAGACCTCCTGCCTTTCTCATCTACTGTGTGTGTGTACATGTGTGTGATGTGCATGATTCAACTCATTCTAGATGTTCCTTTCTCATTTACTCTTTTCATTACTGTGTGTGTGCGCGCGCGCGCGCGCGCGTGTGTGTGTGTGTGTGTGTGTGTGTGTGTGAAGTGCTTGTGTGCATGCGTGGCCAGTCATGGTGTGTGAAGATCAGAAGACAACCGCAGGTATTAGACCCTGCCTTCCATCTTGTGTAAGGCAGGCTCTCTTTGTTGTTGGCTACTGAGTACACCTCATGCCAGCTCCGGGGGCATCCCCTGTGTGCACCTGCCATCTCTCTGTAGGCACACTGGGACTAAAGGTACATGGGCTACCTTGCCTGACTTTTACATGGGTTCTGGGGATTCGAAGGCAGGTCCTCATGCTTGCACACAAACAACTGACCCATGGAGCCATCTCCTGAGCCCCTCAATGCATTTTAGAATCAGCTCATCACTCAGGATTGGAAAAAATGCATGACGTGACTTCAAGGCCTCTCAACAGTTTGCTTCTTCTAGTTGACAAACATGCCGTGTAACATTTTACTTGTTTTATTTGATTTCCTTTATCAATATTTTGCAGTTTCCAACATACACTTAGATCACATAACCGGATTTATGGCTAAAGCTCACTTTTGGAGCTATTGCGAACGATAATGCTTTTAAAATGTTGATTGTAATGGTCTTTGCTAACCTGTAGGGTGAGATTCATTGTTTTTATACTGACTTTTGTGTCTATGATTTGTTTAACTTACCTTCTAGTCGAGGAGATTTTAGGGGGATGGATTCTCTGGAATTTTCTACATGAATAGTCTGTTCATTGTAATAGTATATGCTTTTTTGTTGTTGTTTATTTTATTTTGTTTTCGTTTTTTTTTCTTTTCATTCTTCTTTCCTTCCTGGACACAAGTTCTATTTGGTGTCATTTCTTCTACAAGTAGACATCTCTTCCCCTCCCTCTTCTTTCTTCCTCTTCCTCCTCTCCCCTCCCAACACTCTTTCTTCCTTTCTTCCAGGTGTGAGTCACAGATGCCTCACTATACTATAAAAGGGACACTTTGCAGCGATGATCACCCAGCTACCTATGGATATAGCTGAATGTGATGGTTAGAGGCCCTCTAACAGGAAGGGTACAAATGGGGGTCTTTGGCCAAAGGCATTGAGTGATTTGACTGTAGTTGACAGAAGAGACACTGGGGAAACTCCCAAAATTTAAATAAGGATCAGGAATCTGGCTCTGTCAACAACAAGCATGAAGACCTGAACTTGATCCCCAACACCTACATAAAAGTTGGGCACAGCAGCTCATGCCTATAATCCCAGCAAGGAGGCAGAGGCAGAAGGATTCCTGGGTCTTGCCGGTTGGTCAGTCTACCCAAGCTGGCAAGCTCAAGCTTGGTTCAGTGAGAGAGCCTATCTATAAAACAATGTGGACAGCAATTGAGGAAGACAGCAGAAGTTGGTCTCTGGCATCCCTGTGTGTGTACACACTCCACGCCCCCCAAATATAACACAAGCAACTCAAACAGATTTCAAGATGCCTCCCAGGTTAAGCTCTGACTGTTTAGAAAGATGCTTAGTGTATATTTCTTGTGGAAGTAGTTTAAGGCCCTGTATGTTCCTGGGGACCATGTTTTAGAGTTAGGCAAATTGTTTGCACCTAAGTACCTATGGGTGGCATGGTCAGTGAGCCACCCCTGGTGCCACTGCCAGGAAGTAGAAACTCTGGGTGAGAAGGGGGACACTGTAGGGCCGAGGGGATGGAGTGGCAAAGAGTAGCTGAAACATTTTGATGCTATTTTAGTTATGAAGATACAGCTTGTGGGTCTCTGTGAGTCTCCCATGCTAATATGGCAGATAGTTTTGAAGCTGTGTAGGCCTCAGTGGGTCACCTCCTTACATAGATAGGAAGTGCATACAAGTGACAAGGGAATTAAAATAATCATCATGAGACACAGTGCACAGAAGCAGGGCTTTAACCCCACTGTGGGGCAACCAAGGGGATGTAAATTTGTCCAGTCTTTCTTGAGGCATTTTGGCAGTCTCGAAAGTCTTTGAAATGTTCATACACTTTGGCCCAGCAACTCCACCTGTAGGAAATTATGTGGAAATCACTGACTAAGCACACAAAGATCTAGGGATGGTGACATTGGTGATGATTATGCTCACTATAACGAACAACTGAAACAACCTACATAGAGAGCAGGGAGACATCACACGGCACTCCACGGCATGGTGCTCGCCACTGTGGAGGATACCGCTACCATGTATGTTTAATGCTATGGAGGAACATAGACCTCAGGACGGTATAATCATGAGTCTATTTTTTAATAAAGGAAAATAGAAATGGGTGGGGAGATGGCTCAGTGGTAAAGTGCCCTGGCTTCCAAGCACCCACGGCAGGTAGCTCACAACTGCAGCTTTGGAACTTCAGCCCAGGGGATCTGACACCCTCTTCTGACCCGGTAGGCTTTCATATGCATGTGCACACACACACACACTCTCACACACATGCTCACACATACACATGCATTCACACACACAAATAAAAATAAGCTATTTATTAAAAATAGATATAGAGCAATAGGGATATCTCAATGTGAGGATCTGAGTTCAGCCCCCGGAACCCATGTAAGAATGCAGGGTGTGGTAGTGCTGGGGTCAGAAACCGGAGGATCCCTGTCTAACTAGATGCCTAGCCTACTTGGAGAGTTCCAGAACAATGAGAGACCCTGCCTCACACGTGATATATGGGGTTCTTGAGGATGACACCTGAGCTGTCTTCTGGCCTCCATGGGCACATGCACACACACACGAACTTGCACACGCCCATAAACATGCGTATGTATACAGATACACAAATAGATATGCTTATTTCAATTTTTTGTTCTGGATATTTTATTTCCCAGAAGGGGACTGTACCATGTGGAGATCCAGTCTTACACAGTTGACAAAGATGGCTAGTAGTCTTCTGCTATGAAGATCCTGGTAGCATGTGTATCCTTTACATGGTATCTGACACATGGGTGCAGAGAAGTGAAGTGTTATTTTCAAACTCTGTCTGTCTGTCTGTCTGTCTGTCTGTCTGTCTGTCTGTCTGTCTCTGTCTGCCTGTCTCTGACCCCGCCCCCAGGGAACTTGCCATGCTAAGCTTATGCTTTGCCCCTGAGCTACACTCCCAGTTCCTTGGCATTTTCCTCAGACAGAAAGTAAGGTACAAAATTAGTTACTATGAACTCAATGGGGAAAGGCCAGTGCAGGGAGTTGTTAGACAAGACTGTAGAGCACCAGTAACACTGTTAACAACATATGAGTGATGAATGGTCTTTTTTGTGTGTTTGTGTGCAGATGCTGTGTGTAAGTTCATATGCGTGTGCACAGGTGCATGTGTGTATCACTCGTGTGTGTGTGTGTGCACAGGTGCATGTGTGTATCACTCGTGTGTGTGTGTGTGTGCACAGGTGCATGTGTGTATCACTCGTGTGTGTGTGCACAGGTGCATGTGTGTATCACTTGTGTGTGTGTGTGTGTGAGAGAGAGAGAGAGAGAGAGAGAGAGAGAGAGAGAGAGAGAGATCTACTTTGGGAGTCACCTACCTTGTTGTTTGAAAGACTTGAGGTTTGCCCATTAGACTAGCTGGTCCATGAGCCCCGGGATCCTCTTACCTTCCCCAGAGCTAGGATTATAAGCACAAAGCACGACGCCCAGCGTTTCTGTGGGTGCTGGGGATCTGGCTCAGGCCCTCATGCTGGCATGGCAGGCACTTTTACTGCACCATCTCCCCGGCCCACGAGTGGGCTTCACGTCACTTTTCTCTTCGTTTGAACATGACCAACCTCATAAGCCATGGAGCACAGGAGACCTCCTCATAGCTGTCATCCTCCTCATTCAAAGTTTTGTTTTAGAAAGACTTTAATTACTGATATAAAGTAAAACAATTACTTGTTGGTTGGCTGAGAATTGCTAGAAATTAATAAATAGTTTGGAAATTATTTAGTAAATTCTAATTACTTAGCAAAAGTAATTAAAATATTTATAAGCGAACACCCATAAAACACCACCAAGCAAATACATTACTCAATAAATGGTTTAATTAGTATTTCATTACCAGAAATTAATCTCAGTAACCAAACATTACTACAAATTACATGTAGGACGGACAACTTATTTTACAGCTATTAATGATTTCAATTACAAAGTCTGTACAAGTCTCATGCCTTCCTGTCCTCACCCTCCTCCTGTTCCACTCCCACCAGACAAGTTCCTACACTAAGGGCCCGAGTTAGCATGTGGGAGGGCTGGGTGGACCCTTCCACAGTGTGGGGGAACCCCAGGCACATGGCTTAATAATTTCCCTCAGCTCATTTCCTGGTTGTCTTGCTGAAATAGAGGCCCTAGGTGCCTGTTAAATCAGCTGGAATCAGACTCCGGGCTGGTGGGCTTCTTATCACTGATATATCCTCCTCCAGAGCCTTCTAAATCACTTGGCTACACGGCTCGATTCCTTCCCCCGTGCCACTGCCAAGGCCTCATTGGCACTGGTTTCAATTCCTGGTTCACCCACTCAGGTGCAAGGGGTGGCACCTGGGCTCAGTTCCTGCATGAAAGTGACCTCCAGGCTGCTCAGGAAAAAAAAAGTCTCCTCCCTGAAAAGCATAAACTCCAAGACTCAAAATCTGTAGGTAGGAGTCCAACTGGCGAATGCTTTCAGGACCTTCCCCTGTATTGGCATGAGTAAGCAGGACAGGGCAGAGGGAGATGTTGACTAACACCTTGAGAAAGCTCTGGAGCTTGGATGGTCTTCCCAGCTTCTAGATTGAGGTGGTAGGGGAGAAACCTTTGACATCCTCAATGGCCATATGCTAGATGGGGGTTACCATGGGGAAGGCCTGTCTCTTTTGGCTGAGGAGAGTTGCGAGAGAAGGGCTCGGCCGTCACCTGTTAGCGAACAGACTACTTTGGAGATGGAGGAGTGTCTCGCTTTTGAAGAAGGAAGCAGGCAGCACACAGAAGCCTCCACTTAGCCATCCTCCACAGAACCTCCTTCTGCATGTAGGGTTTGAGAAAGCACACATGAAGTCCCTTCCCAGGGTGGCCTGAGGGCTGTGGCTTCTTCTTGGCCTAGTGTTGGCCCACCAGCTGTCCTAGCACTCTACTGAGACTGGAGATGGCTGCATTTTTGACATCAGGTTAGCTGTTGGCTTCGGAATCAACTGGTATTGATGCCTAAATCACAGTCTTGCGACATCAGGGTCTTGTCTCACTGCATCCCTGGAAGTTAGCACAGAACGGGGCTCCGTTACTATTTACTGCTTGAATGCACAGTGGTAGAGGTAGACTCTGTTACTTTCCTCCTTGACAAAAGCTGCTTAAGGAATGAAGCTCCTCCCAGTGGAGCCTCCATTGGCTGCTAAGGCTGGTGGCAACATAGTTGTCCCCACGGGAGTGGAGGTGGCTGCTCCCCCTGCATCCGTAGTCAGGAAGTAGGAAGAGGGATGGATGCTGGTGTTCACCTGGCTTCTTCCTTCCCTCTCTTTAACCCAGTCTGACACAACAGTCTATGGAATGGTGCCACCTCCACCCAGGGTCTCTTTCCTCTGTTAAACCTTCTTGGACACATCTTCACAGACATGTGCAGAGGCATGTTTCCGAGGTGATTTTGAATCTAGTTAAGTTGACAGTTGATCAACCATTGTACCCTCACCTAATTGCATTAAAGGAAACCATGGCGCACTTGTCAGGGGAGGCTGTTACTTAATGTTCTGGGTCAGAGGAATTCAGGGAGAGGGGAATTGAGACCAGGCAAGGTGGGAGACAGGATGGGGTGCACCTGGAGCTTCTCCTGGACAGACGTCTAACTTTGCCTGCACTGTGTCTCCTGGGAGGAAACTGAGAGGGCCTGAGCCATTACATTCATTGAGTTTCTCCTGATACCTGTGACTGAAATGAATCTCCTGTTCTTATCACATCCCTACCTTGTACAAGATTCCTGTGACGAGGGCTTATTTACACCCAGCCTCAGCCTAGGCCACTGTGCGGTGACCGCGCCTGCACCTGGATGTGCTTTCTGGCCTGGGAGGCATAGATTAATGTCCCAGATGAAGGAGAAGGATACTTCCGTGAGGTCACCCAGGGGGCATCTTGCCTTTGGATGCCACATTGTGTCCATTTCACCAAAGAACAGCCGCTGGAAACAGCTGGGCTGCATCCCGAAAACTGCTTATTTTGTATCTATCTCCTTTTGGCTCTGTGCTGCTCCCTCCATTCACCGCATCAAGACTGCTCTCTGATCTTCCTCCTCTGTGCCTGGCAGGTGCCCTCTCCTCTCGCCGCGGCCACACCTCTACCCCCAAGGTTCCTCCTTGGAGGGAGCTCTGTTCACTGATTCCAGGTTATGCGCTGTTCAGTCCTTCCTAGGTGTCTGTAGTCCGCAGCCGCCAATTCCTTTGGAAAGAGACTATTTGATTTTAGGAATCTCATGCTGCAAACTGTGCCTCGTCTAGAGCCCAGAGATTCGAAGAGGCTGAAAGAGAAGTCAAGGTCCATCAAAAGACCTCACTATGCCCACCCCAGCTCTCATGCTTTCAATAGGCCTGACAGTGTGAGCCGTCGTGTGGGGGCATCGACATGGCCTCCCTAGGGAGGCAGATTGTGAGGCCGCCTTCAGTATGGCCTCTGCTGGTGTGGAAGGATTGAGGGAGACGGAGAGTTCACATTTGTCGTGTCTGGGATTTTTGCCCGCCTTGTCCTTAATCAGTCTCCGGTTAATTAGCTACCTCTCCTCAGCTCTGTAGAATGTCATTAATCACTACTAGGAGGCTGCGCCTCCTAGTTCCTGGGAAATCCTGGCTCCTTGGGTGGGCACTTCTTGCCTGGGGCATTAGAATGGTCATGAGGTTCTGTGGGCTCCCCTTTCAGGGTCTTCAACGTGCTTGAGAAGGGCCCTGGGTCTGCTGAGATAACACAGGAGAAAGGGCACCGCACCTTCCCTTTCCTCCTCCAACACTCCGATTTTGTTCCTGGTGAAATGTGCCTAGCCCTAGTGTCACATGACCAGACTCACTGCAGCTACAGAAGGTCCTACGGCCAAGTGCACTGTAATGCGGCATAAGCTAGAAGCTTCTTGAAGCTCTAGAACAGCAATTCTCAACCTGTGGTGTGTGAGCCCTACGAGGGGGAGGACCAAAAGACCCTTCCCAGGGTTGCCTAGGACCATGGAGAGGCATGGATATTTACATTATGAATCATAACAGTAACACAATTGCAGTTGTGAGGTAGCAATGAACAGATTTTACGGATGGGTTCGTACAACATGAAGAGCTTTATTAAAGGGTCACAGCATGAGGAAGGTTGAGCGCCGTTGCTCTAGAAGGCCTTTTCCTTTTCTGGAAAGGGTTTTGATGCCACCAGTACTGCCCCTGTGTGCTTGTCTTTCTGCCTTAATGCAGATCTACAGGCTGAAGAACGCAAGAGAACTGCGGTGGGGTCAGCCTTGACGCTGGGAGACCCGTGCTAGGAGCCATCCTGCTTTATGCTTCTGTCAGCTCTGCTTGGGTGGCCGATAGTTGGGTATTTTGTAATATTTTGTAATATGCAGTTTCTAAAACTGAAGGAAACATAGCCTGAGTTTAGATTCTCAGAAAACTGAGGGAATTCCAGGCTTCATCAGCCACTGAGGCTAGGGTGGCATCAGTAACTTGAATGTCACCAGCTCTGCCCTTTAAACCAAGCAGCACCTCGATTTCCTCACAATTAAAAAGATTTTGTTTCTAATTAGCTGTGTGGCATGTGTCTCTGTGTATGAGCACGAGCACAGCAGGCTGTGGCGGCCCAGGAGGCTTTAGATGAATCCCCTGGAGCTGGGGCTTCAGGTGTCTGTGAGCTGCCTGACTCTTGTCTTTATGAGAGCAGAAATCACTCTTATCTGCTCAGCCGTCTCTCCAGCCCCATCTCCTCATTTGGGGAAGTATCATTGTCCCCAACACTTTCAGCCACCTGTGTCATTAAGAAATTATCTGGATGTGACCTCGACACATCCACGGGGTTATCCTCAGTAAAACAGCACTTAGAAAGGCAGAACAGGACTGTAATAGGGAATGTTCTAGGGAGGTTTTGGTGTGCACATAATTTGCATAGGGGCCAAGCATCATCTCTAGAGGACAGGGCTCAAAATCCCGATTCACCCTCATTTTGGCTGGGGGGGGGTTTAAGAACACTGGAGATTTTTTTGTTAACCCGAGTTGATCCCTTCTGAGATCCTTGGACAGGAAAGGATAAAAGGATCCAGAGGCCAGCTCGCCATCTGGAAATTAGGGAGTTGGAACAGGCGAACCAGGTTAACAGCAAACTTAGAAGCTGGTATCACAGAGACTCCTGGCTCTGTGCATTTGCGGTGAGGTCTGGGAAGAGCAGCTATGCAGTATATATTCAGTCATCTGGGTCAGCACGGGCATCCTTACAGCTGTGGTTGTGGAGGTGTTAAGTGCACAGAGGTTTCCAATAGTGGCCCTTTGTGTGGCCCAGCAGATAGAGTTGTTTTGTTTGTCTCTGGCTTCTGCAGCCCTGGTCTTAAAGTGTAAGCTTCGCCAGCTCTTGGGCAGTTTGGAGAAGGCAAGGCATTTTAGTTTCTGATGCAGCAATAAATGCCATGGCCAAAAGCAACCTGGGGAGGAAAGGGTTTATTTCAGCCTACAAGTTAGAGTCTCCCATAAAGGGAAGTCAGGGCAGGAACCCCATTAGGACAGGCACTGAAACAGGCCATGAAGGAATGTTGCTTCTGGCTTGTTCTCAGGCTTGAACTCACCTACTTTTCTATACAGCCCAGGGCCACCTGTCCAGGGATGGCATCGCTTACAGGGAGCTGGGGCCTCCGACAGACATCAGTTTGCAATCAAGAAATGTGCTCCACAGATAGACCTACAGGCCGATCTGATTGAGGCAATCCCCCAGTGGAGACTCCATCAGATAACTGACTGCTGAATCTAACTAGGCGAGTCTGAGAGGCAGACGGGCACAGTGACTGTGATAAGGGCTGGAGTCAGGCTCCTGGGTTCAAGTTCCTCTGCTTGTCTATGTACTGGGCCCTGGCCTGGCTTGCGGTTGTGCAGTCTTGGCAGTCTCGCAGGGTTCTCTCCCAGAGCAGGCTCCATGCTTAGGAGATTAAAGTCTTCAAAACGCAGTTGTATGAATTGCATGCGTCACCAGGCTTCACTGCGAAACCTCCACACATGCCCCCGCTGTCCAGTCCACTTTCTCTACCCCATTCCCGTTCTTTCCCCTGACATGCCATCTTGAAATTCTAAATACATTTTGAACAAGACTTTCACATTTTCATTTTACTCTGAGCCCTGAAAATTATGTAGCCAACTCTGCTTGGGAAATTTTATTCATTTCTCTGCACCTTTGTTTCCCTGTCTCTAAAATGGATAAACAAACAAACGAACAAACCAAAGACTCCACAAACTTATTGCCTGCCCCAGAGTCATGTGTGTGAAACAGGACCAGGCAGGGAGAAAGCCTTTGCTCTCTGCTAAGTGAGGAGAGTGAGGACTCCGGCAATTCATCCAGAAAGCACAGAGATGCGGCGTTCGTGTCTCCGTCCTGTCTGATCGGCTCTCCTGTGAGATGGGACGCCTCGTTAGCTCTCCATCCATCGCGGCCCACAGGACTGACAAAGGTAAATGCAAGGCCTGGAAAGCGTGGAGTCAAAGCCACGGTCCCGCCAGAGGGGTTGGCAGCTGAAACTGGGTGTGGCTTACAAGAGTAGATGAGGTACATCCTGGATGTAGCCTGTATCTTCCCCAGAGAGCCAAACCAAGAGCCAGGTTGTCATCAGCCACCATACCCCTCAACTGACGCACGTGGGTATCAGGGAAGGGGCAAGCCTCAGCCTACTGTCTCGCATTTACTGACCCACACTAGAAGGTGTGTGCTGAGTGACAGTCTTTTGAGGGCTTTGATGGTGTTGGTGACCAGGTGCTGCAGCAGAAAACAGTGTTGGTGTCCAGGGTTTCTACTGCCACAGGAAACCATGCTGAGGTCTGTGACATGTGCCAAGCTGGAGACCATGTGGATGTCTGTGGTCTGTACTGTCGTCAGAAACCACATGGAAGTCCATGATTCATGCCCTCGCTGACTGTAAAGGGCAAGGAGGCCACTTTTGCAATGGTATCAATGACTACAGACTCACAGTCGAGAAAGAGGGACATAGAAGGCTTCTGTGAGCACCCCCTCCCACGTAACAGCCTGGACAGACAGCCATCGAAGAGAAATCTTAAAAATTGTGATAAGGATGCCCAAGTGTAGGTCTCCACAACAGAGGGCTTCTGGTGGGGGGGCACTCAGTTCTCTCTAAGGGACTGGCACTGGGGGTTTGATGGTGCTCCAGTATGGGCAACACAAATTAGATTTATTTTTGGGGAGGTCACAGGGGTGGAGGAGGCAGAACTGGGGGGACTGGAAAGTGAGTATGATGTGAGATTCCCAAAAAATCAATAAAAATATGATGTTGGAAAAAGTCTACTATACAGCCAGGAGTGGTGGCACACGCCTTTCTTTAATCCTGGCACTCAGAAGGCAGGGGCAAACAGAGCTCTGTGAGGTCAAGGCCAGCTTGGTCTACACAGTTCCAGGTCAACCAGGGCGACACAGGAGACCCTGTGTCAGAAGGGAAAAGAAACCATAATCCAGACTTGAGACATTCCTTGGTTTAGTTGTGTGTTTCTTTCTGCGGTTTAAACTAACTGTTTGCAGCTTTTTGTTATTTCATGATATTGATATTTTTAAAAGACATAGGCTAATTTTCCAGACTATTGTTTGCTTTTGTTTTTGGAACTTACTATATAGATGAGGCTGGTCTCAAACTCACAAGCCTTGACAGCCTGCACTATCTGACTCCAGGTTTGCTTGTTTGTTTTGAACATACAATATGTTTTATTTATTCTTTAAGAGTTTTATAGTGCATACAATATGTTTTTATTATATCTACCATCCCATTCCTCCCCCCAACTCCTTTGCCATCGCCACACCCCTTACCAGCTTTTTATCTTGTCCTTATCAATTTAAAAAGTAACTCACCGAGTCCAGTTAGGCTGCCTGTGTGCACGCGGGTGTACAGCTGTACACCGGAGCACAGGAAACCAACCTTCCCTGAGGAAAACAGATTCTCCCTGGCTAGGGGTGGGGCCTCTGAGCCCCTCTCCCTTCCTGTTTTTTGTTTTGTTTTTGTCTTTGAATTAGGGTCTCACTGTACTGTCCTGGCTAGCCTGAAACTGGTTATGTAGACCAGGTTGGCCTTGAACTCACCGAGATCCACCTGTCTCTGCCTCTGAGTGCAGGAATAAAGGAATGCACCACCATCATGTTCAGCTTATGCTGGAAAGTTCCTGTGTTTGGGTGTTGCTCCATGAGTACTTTTGTCGTAAGCGTTCTTGCCAGAAACATCACAGGAGTTGTGTTCCCACTCATTTATTTGTAATTAATTTGTGTTATTAATACTAGCTATAACTTAGTAAGAGTCTGTCATGAGATATAGTGCTTCTTGTACCCATTTTATAGACAAGGGTAACTGAGGCAGAGAGTGGCCAAGCATTTTTCCCAAGATGATATAGTCAGAGAGAGGGCTAGCCAGGATTCACTCTAACTTGAGCAACAGTTTCCTGATCACTCTGACTAACTGCCAGTAACACTGGTCCCTTTGGGAGAAGATGGGAAGCTGGACCCTGGAGGGCTGGGCTTGGCTGTGTTCTCATCTGAATTCCCAGATCAGTCAGGGCCAAATCAGGAGCCACAGCCCAGGCTAGCTGACCAAGTGAATGAACACTTTCCCCAAGAACCGGGGTTAGCTTGAGCTCACGGACCATGTTGAAGGACCAGAGCGCTTGCATCCGTGGGCCCCACTGTGAAATCACAGCCGTAGCATCCTGCTGGCAGGACCTGAGGAGCGGTGCCAGTCGGGTTTCCCCGATGACTGTGACAGAGATAAAATTAAGTGAGAAAAGAGAATTGGGAACAATATTTGCTGACGCCTCTTTCTCTGGGCTTAAAGGCTACACGGGTATAGGTGGGCTTGCTGTTTCAGGCAGGCTGCAAGGTAATTGTACCAGTTTTCACCTCTGAGGAGTGAGACTGAAGGCCTGGAGGCTGGGCAGGGGCTTTCCCTTCCACTTTGTGCATTAGTGGAAACGACACCAGTGATGAATTCACACACTTTTAAAAATTCATTTATTGCGTGAGAATATGATGTGTGTGTGCGTGCGTGTGTGCACTGTACATACTGGAGGCTAGAGGATGCCAGGTGTCCCATCTGTCACTCTCTCACTGGAGTCCCAGTGATCCTCTTGTGCCGATGTCCCCAGGCTGTAGGTATACACACATGGCCATGCCTAGCTCTGTTTTAACAAGGGTGATGAGATCTGAACTCGGGTCTTTAAGCTGCAAGCATTCTTACCCACTGAGCTATTGCTCCAGCCCCTATGAATACATTCTTCTTGTGACAGTTTAATCATCACAGCTAAGTAGGGCATGGTTCAGTTTATCACGGAAGCAAGAGACTTGACAGTGAAAGGCAGACCCATTAGTTACACGAGCAAGAGGGATGGTTCAGACCTCCTGGGCAGACCTGGACAGGTGCTCACCCTGCAAAAGCAAAACTGCCTTTGTTATGTGTTGTAGGAGATTTCTGCAGCTGTTTAGTCCTAAAGAATCACACAGAGACTTACATTAATTAAAACTGGTTGGCCTAGTAGCTCAGGCTTTTCTTATTAACTAATTCTTACATCTTAAATTAGTCCATTATTCTTGTCTATGTTAGCCACGTGCCTTGGTACCTTTTATCAGTGAGACATCCTCATCTTGCTTGCTCTGTGTCTGGCTTCCTCTGTGTCCACAGCAGACTATTTCTCTTCCCAGAATTCTCCTGTTCTCATTGCCCCACCTCTACTTCCTGCCTGGTCATCCTGACTATACTTCCTGCCTGGCTACTGGCCAATCAGCATTTTATTAAAATAATTCAAGTGACAGGATGAAAGACCCACAGCAGTTATGTCCATCCCATAGAGGCAGCCACTGTGATTGGTGTGACAGTGTAGCCATGTAAGTACAGGGCTTGGTGGGGTCTCTTTTCCCATAAATGATACAATGCTAGCTACATCCGAGTCCAAGTTGACTTGTTCGCTCAGTGCGGCGAACTCCCTGACCAGCAGGAAAGAACAGCCACCAGACAAGGATTCTTCCCAAATCACGCTTTTACTGGGAGCCTCTTGGTTGAAGGGAGAGCCGGAAGTGAGGGGCCCCAAGCTCTCAGCTGCAACTGCTGCAACTGCGTAATATTGGAACTAGGGGTACGTGCAGGCTTCCTATTGGTCAAAGTGTCTTAGCAACCTTCTCCAAGCTCCCTGATAGGTCCAGCACACTGAGGACACTGAGCATGCCCGAGATGGTGGTACTGGCTACTCCAGCCCGCAGGAGCTAGGCGCCATATTGTAATGGCGGCCACACGTACTGGCTCCCTGCAGCTCAGCATATGTGTTGAAGATTTTAGGGACCACTGGGTTTATGAGCATGGTTCTTCACGAGGCTTGAGGGATTCCCACCTTTCACATCCGCAAAGATACAGGGATTCAGAAGTGGGGCTCCCCAGCCTTTACCATGAGAAGTGCCTCAGACTCTCATGGCCGCTCCACAGCTCTAGTGCATTTGTGGCTCAGCTGCTCCCACAAGGACCGGTGCCTCCATTCTTCCTGTTGTTATGCATCTTGCCACTGCTCTTCCGGGGACCTTCCATCACTAATGGTGATGGTGAAATGTGGTAGGAAGAGCCTGGCCTTAGGTATGGACTGTTCTAGTCCCACCATCTGGCCTCAAGTAAACTCTTCATCTTTGGACACCTCTTGACTGTGAGCTCTTGGGAGGGCTCACACAACAGGAATTGTGCAGTGCTCCTGGGGCCACAAAGCGAGTGCTATAAGTACTGATCTCTGTGCCCTGTTTCCCGTCCCCTGTCTTATTGGTGTCACCTGTAGGTGTCCCTGAGAGCAAACTTATCATTTTATCCTTTGGCATTATCAGCATCCCTCCCAAGTCTTGGCAGAGGGTTGGTAAATATTTTTGGATCCCAAGAGAGAAGAAACAGCTGCTGCAGGGGCAAGGTTCCATCTTTATTCGGGTCCTGGGGTGTTACTTAGTAACAGGTAGAGAGATGAAGTGGGAGATTACGGTCTGATAGGCCCAAGAGTGCCTAAACCTTGGCACTTATCTTTCTAATTGGAGGTTTCTCTCCCACCCAAATAACCACTCAGAGGCTTAATATTAAAATTTTTTTGGCCTGTTAACTCAGGCTTATTATTAACTAGTTCGTGCAATTAAATCAACCCATTTCTACTATTCTATACTTTACCACAAGGCTGTGGCTTGTTCACTCACATCTTGCTTTCCTGGCATCTGCTGGTATCTGCTTTGACTCCACCTTCTTTTTCCCTGAATCTTTGTTTGGATTTCCCACCTGGCTCCATTCTGCCTGGCTATTGATCAAATCAGCTTCTTTATTAAACAGTGGTAATAAAACATTTTCACATCATACAGAGGGGCACCCCACATCATCTTAGGGGATTAGCTAGTCTCATGGAGACAAATAGTCAATGTCCTCCAAGGTGTTTAGCCTGACAAGGGAGACTCGGTATGAACTCCAAAGGAAGTTTTAGACTACCAGAATAGACACACATCTTGGAATGCTTCCCATCTTGTAGTGAGGACTTCCGCCTAGTTCAGGGAGGATTCCCTTTGGTGTGGTCATCATTTCCTTATATTTCTATGTAAACTGGTCTCTACTAAACTGTGAGCTCATGAAGGCCAATGGGATACCTCACTCTTAAAATCATGGCTCCCACCTTGTTGTGCACATCTTGATGGATATCTGTTCCTAAAGATTTCATAGAAAGAGGGTCCTTTGCAGCTCAGAGGCCCAGGAAAGGTAGTTTAGGAAAGAGAGTTGAGGGTGTCCTCAGAGATGCTGAAGAGGAGGCTGGTGGTGGCAGTGGTTGAAGTGATGGTGGTGGAGGTGGTGGTGGAGATGGTAGTGGTGGTGGAGGAGGAGGAGGAGGAGGTGGTGGTGGTGGAGGTGGTGGAGATGGTGGAGGTGGTGGAGATGGTGGAGGTGGTGGAGGTGGTGGAGATGGTGATGGTGGAGGAGGAGGAGGTGGAGGAGGGGGAGTTGTTGGAGGAGGAGGTAGTGGTAGTGGAGGTGGTAGTGGTAGTGTGTGTGAAACTCAGCCCCAGGCACAGAGGGACACTGAGGACCCAGTCCCATAAGCCCTCCCACAGCCTTCTACACCCTATTCTGGAAGTCTCAGAGGAACACCCAACACAGTCTACCTTCTAGGGACTGAGGGTATAAGAGAAGACGTGTCTCACTCTGAGCTGATGGGCAAAGTCAAAACTGCTGGTTAAATGGCTCTAAAGTGGTGGCCATTTATAAGTTAATGAAAGAGAAAATAGGCACATTATACACACAGATTTGCCCTTAATGAGGGGAAAGGCATTGTTTACTGATGCTCTGTTCTAATTATCCATGTACTCGGCCGGCTTGTTCCAGTACCACCGCGTGCCCTCTTCTACCATTTTTTGCCTCTGTCTTTTAACCTTTCTGTGTCCATGTGTGCACCAGCTCATCTCCCCTTAAGCCTCAGTGTCCAGGACTGGCTGCAGATTCCCTTCCTGTCTCAAGTCTTTGGGGACCTTGACAGTCACACACAGTCTGGCAGGAATTATATCACAGCTGTCCCCAGTGCTTATGAGCTCGTGGGCCAGGAGTCCAGATAGGGCATTTCAGTCTGCTTTACCTATGCTCTGAATGCACAAGACCCCCAAGGCTGTGAAACAGCTTCTCAGGCTGGGATTGTCTGAGGCTTATTCCTTTATATGGCTGGTATTGGCTGGAACTTTTGATTAGAATATCTGAATGTGGTTCTCATGTAGCTTTGTCCTCCTTACAATATGGCGGCTGGCTTCTCCAGAGAAGGCTGGATTGCTGTGTGTGATTTGGCTGTGTAGGTTGTGTAGGATCATGGTGCACTGCACTTGGGAGAAAGCTACAAAACCCTGTCTGATGTCAAGGGGAGGCATAAATAGACCTTGCTTCTTGAATGTCAAGGTTCTAGGATAGTGGGGGGCAAGAGGGAGCCGTGCTGGAGATATTACTGGGGCTATTTTTAGAAAACAGGGTGGCTTTATTATCCTTTCTCAGAAGGAGCTTTTTGGCAAGACAGCCTGCAAGGTGTCCAGGATGTCACAGCATTCTGCAGTTGGAAAGACTATTCCCCTAGCCTCTGCTGTTTGAGCACTTGGTTCCCAGCTGGTGGTGCTATTTGGGGGAGGCTGTGGCACCTTCAGGGGCTGTATCCTAGGTAGCAGGAGTTAACAACTGTAGGTGGGTCTGGAAGATGATACTCGCTTCTGATTCTGGACCAAGTTCTCTGTTTCCTGTTTGCTGCCATGCTGTGACTGTTGTCTCTGCTTCCTGTTTGCAGCCACCATGCTGTGACCGTTGTCTCATGCTCCTCTTACAGTGAACAGAGCTACCCTTTCCTCTGGGCTATTCTGTTGAGTTGAGATTTTTCTATTTGTGTGTGTGTGTGTGTGTGTGTGTGTGTGTGTGTGTGTATGAGTATAGGTATGAGTGCATGCACACACACTTGGGTGTGCTTGTGAAGGCAGGAGATCAGCTTCAAGTGTCTTCCTTAATTGCTTCATTTATTTATTTGAGAAAAAGTCTCTCCTGAATCTGGAATTCATCAATTTAGCCAAGTTGGCTAGCCATTAAGCCCAGGGGGTTCTGTCACAGGCACATACCACCTCCCCTAACTTTTATGTGCTTTAGGGTCTGAAGTCAGGTCCTTACAATTGCACATGAAATACTTTAACGTCCATCCATTGTCCCGACCTTTTGTACTTCCATTCTCTAAGGAGTATGCACATTGAACAGGGTCTTAGTTACATTTCAATTGCTGTAACAAAACCTCATGACCAAGACAATTAATAAAAGAAAGTGTTTGATTGGCCTATAGTTCCAGAAGATTAGAGTCCCTGATGGCAGAGCAGAGGCAGAAACAGCTGAAAGCTCACATCTTGATCCACAAGCAGGAAGCATATTGGGAATGGCATGAGTCTTTTGTAACCTCAAAGCAGCCTCCCTAGCAATACACCCCCTCCAACAAAGCCACGCCTCCTAATCCTTCCCAAAAGTTCCGCTAACCAGGGACCAAATACTCAGACATAGGAGCATATGGGGGCCATTCTCATTTCAGCCACCACAAACTGTCCTCTGCACTGAGCATTGTACACGGTTGTCTCATTTAGGCCTCTGAACAATGCTGCGTGAGCAAGGCTGATGAAGGGAGTAACTTCTCTAAGCTTCAGAGAGGTCAAGCCATTTGCCTAAAGGCATCCAGCTAGGTGAAGACCGGATTGGAGTTTCTAGGTGCACGTTCCCTGGGGCATGGATCTCCTTTGCTTAAGCAAAGGTTCCCTTTGGGTTCTCAGTCTTGTCACCTGCAAATTCGGATAATGCCTGCCTGCCTGAGCGGCTAAACCTCGAGCATGGTGCCCCAGGCCCTATGGGTTCTGCCCCATGGGTGCTCAGTGCTGAGCTGGAGAGTTTCCCCTTTATCCCTCAGAGACTCCTTCCCAGGGCACAAGGGAGGTGGTGAGGATGGTCTTGAGGTCTGTGACCATGCTCCAATCCCTGGGTCCTGGGGCTCTCTCTGGGTTTCAGGATCCTGAGCCTTCTCTGCTGTGGTTTTCATTGGAAGGGATTTAAATGATTTTTTATAAAAACTGCAAATGTACAAGGTAATTGAGTCTTCTGTTTTATTACCCTGAGCTGCCTGGCCCTTGCCTGGCCCCGTCCTCCTCACTCACAGAGCCGCCAGAATAAAGTTGGAAGTGTTTGTGCTGGTAATATACAGGACTTAATTAACCTGGCCTTTTATAGCATTTCCAATGGGGGCTTGGAACGAACTCCGAGGAAGCTCGTGAATAGGGAGGGGGGCCTGGCGTGGGGGCGTGTTCGTATGTACAGCACTTGATGTTGTTTTTCCTTCCTGTTCTTTCCTCTGGTACCTTTAATCAGCATTTAATGACCCAGTTGGAAATTCATCATTCAGACCCAAGTGCTGGTGGGAAGGCTGCCCTACCTCCTTCTTTCCCTCCTTCCTCTCATGCCCTGTAGTGGCTGGTGAGTCCCTGCTGCTCAGCCACCTTTCCAGGATCTTCCAGTAGAGGCTCATCCCTCTTACGTTAGATAGGGGATAAAAACCTGACATCCACAGATGGGCTCCTTGCTGGCTGACGACACTCTCCGTGTAGTGCAAATCCACCTGAGAGGGTTCTGATGGGCTGTGTCCCTCTTCTCTGGACCCAAGGCAGAGCCAGTGACCCTTCCAGGCCATTCTTCAGTCTCTACGGTCCAACATTCCTTTACCTTCCTCTTGTAGCACCAAGCTGTGACTGACTGGGGCACCCTTCCTTACTGGCTCAGGAAAAAGTGACTCAACCAGACCCACCCTGGGCGAAGAGGGATGGTTTGACTGCCAAGTTGCCTTCATGTCTTACAAGCATTATTTTCGGGAGTTGTTCGAGAGAGGGCAGTTAGGGTAAATGCCTCTCACCAGCTGCCTGCTCAGACCCCACTCCACAATCCCTACTTCATAAATCCTGGCCAACCCTGCTGAGTGCTTACATCACCCCAAACCTCATGCGACAGTTCGACTTGGAAATAAAAAGGCAGGTGTTAATGGACTCACTCCCCGTGCCCCTTTGCAGTGCCCGTGACCCTTGATAGCTTTTAACCTCACAGTTAATAAAAAGTTGGGGCCCCAGCACAGGCCTTCATTCATTCTTTCATAATGTCAGCAGTTTCTTCCTGAGTGAAGACCAAGCATGAGCCTTCTCAGAGAAGGCTGTGGAACAAAGATGAGCAAAAAGAATCTTAGCAAGGCCTACAGAGGATGCTCACAAATCAGGGGGACCCGGTAAAGATGCTATAGGACCTGAACTGGTCAGACTTCCCATTGTGATAAGACACTATAACAGAAGTAGCCTGGCGAAGAAAGGGTTGATTTGCCTTACACTTCCACATCACCATTCATCAGCTAAGGCAGTCAGGACAGGAACTCAGACAGGGCGGAAACCTGAAGGCAGGAGCTGAGGCAGAGTTCATGAGGGGAGCTGCTTCCTGGCTTGCTCCACATGGCTTGCTCAGCCTGCTTTCTTATACACCAGGACCACCTGACCAGGGGTGGCCACACCACAATGGGCTGGGCCCTCCCCCATCAATCACTAGTTGAGAAAATGCCCTACAGGCTTGCCCACAGCTCCATCTTATGGAGATGTTTTCTCAAGTGAGGCTCCTTCCTATTGCTAGTGATTTAGCTGCAAGTAGACATAAACTGACCAGCTCCAGGCCATAGGGAAGGCTGGGTTGCAGCCTTTCCAGGGGCAAACATACCTCCTCCAAAATTACCCAGATTCTCCATTGGGGATCTCAGATCTCTCATTAAATCTGTTTCATTCTAAATGGGACTGAGCTGGGATCCTCAGAGGTCAGTAACCATGGGATGGGACCAGTTCTGACCACAGACACTCTTCCAGCCATGGGCCTAGAACTGGAGCTGAGTCAGTGACAGCTGCTGCGGTCACCAAAGGTGGCCCACTGCTCCCGGAGGTCCACGCCTTCACTCTTTCGAGGCCTCCTTGTCACAGTGAGCAGCAGTTTCACTGTGGTTAACTCTCACTCTTCTGTCTTCAGGAATGCTGAGCCCAGGAAGCATTGTGGGGGAAAGCAGAGATGAGCGAAAGAAAGAAAAAAAATGGCCGAGAGTGTTGGGTGCCTGGAGTCCACCCTACGGATGCCCTCTTGAACTTTCTCCAGAGGAATCCAGCCAACTAGTGGGATAGATTTGTGCCTTACATCCATTCTTTTGAACTTCTGTGGGCCATCTAGCTCCTGTCTTAGAAAGTTTCTAGGTACAAGGATCAACTGGGTGTCGTCTTGCCCCTCCCCCATTCTAGGTGCTCCAAGAAATTATGAGCTTACCTCTCACTTTCCCACTTGTAATAGGACATTTTTTTAGGGTCAAGGTCTGGCCAAGAGGGGTGCTGAGAACGTAACTTGGGGCTGATAACTGTAATTCGAGGAAGGGAGGCTTATGCCATATCACGGTTTGGATCTATCGTGGTGAGGAGGGCACAATGTGAGGGGCAGTCGGGAGGCAGAGAGAGGTGAGTGCCTGTCTTCAGCTTACTTTTCCCTGACTCACACTTCACGTGGTCTGTTCCTAGCCCATGGGACTGTCTTTGTTCAGTGCAGGCCTTCCCTCATCAGTTAAACCTCTCCAAAAGTACTTTCACAGACATGTCCTCCACAAGTGTGTCTCCTAGGTGACTTCAAATCCAATCATGGAGACGATGAAAATGAACCATTCCAAAGAGATATTCCTTTTTAAGTCCTATATCTTTGAGATTCTGAGAGCGAGTGCCTCCTTAAATGCACCCCAGACTTCTTTTGCTTCTTCCTAGCCCTGGGCGGTCCTTTTAGGTTGCTGTCTGTCTCTGGGTCAGCCTGAAAAATTCATGGTTGATTGCTGGTATTTCCCCATTCTTCATGGATCACACTTTGGACTTTAGAGGATTATGTTTTACAGAGACCTTTTCTGGGATTTTAACAAGCCAGTCAGAGTAGAGAACCTGATGCAACTCATCCCAGCCAGTGTCCTTAAATGGCAATGAACCTGAATCCAAGACAGGGTTTGTCTGTGTAGCCGATTGTCCTGGAACATGCTCTGTAGACCAGGTTGCCCTCAAACACAGAGATCTTCCTGCCTCTGCTGGGATTAAAGTAATGTGCCGTCACACCTGGCTTTCTGAAGAGTCTTTCTGGTAAGCTGGGCACACAGAAACAAAATCAACAGAGAAAGTTCACATGGAGTGATGGCGGGATCCATTTGTGGTTTCAGTGGTACTGTTCCCTGTTTGTGCTCGTCCATGGTGGTGCTTGCCTGAGGATGCAAGTGCGTGCTTCTTAGGCACAGCTGGTAGAAAGGCACAGACTGGAACTTGGTTTGGGGGATACCATTTCTAAGGTGTCTTAGTTTGGGTTTTGATATTGCTGCAAAAAGACAGCATTATCATGGCAACTCTTATAAAGAAAACATTTAATTGAGGCTTGCTTACAGTTTCATTGTTATGACAGGGAGCATGGCGGCCTGCAGGCAGATGTGGTGCTGGAGCTGAGAGTCCTGTACCTTTCAGGCCACAGGAAGTTGACTGAGGGAAGCTTGAGAGAAAGAGACCTTAAAGCCTGGCCCCACCGTGACACACTTCCTCCAACAAGGCCACACCTCCTAATAGTTCCCTTTGGGGGCGATTTTCTTTCAAACCACCACATAAAGACATAGCTCTGTTTTCTGGGGTGCAGGATAGAGTCGAGGCCTGAAGTCAGAGCACACTCTCCTTAGTACCAATGTCTCGTGTCTGTCGAGTGTAACATGCTTTTCTCTCTTGTCAGCTGGATCTGGAGAGGCAGACAGTGTAAGAAGAGCTCTGGAGGAGAGAGGCCCAGGTACAGCCCAGTCTCTAACTGCCTAGATGAGTCCCACTTGGGGACATTTTCCTTAGGAGGAATCATGAAAATACTTCCTGGTAGGGCCACCGGGAGAGGAAGTGCAACCGCAAAGTTCTCAGACAGGGCTTGGCATAGATTCTCATTGAACTGTGTAATTGTTACTGCTGTTCTGTCAGAACAGGGGGTCTATCTGCTCAGAGCTGCTGTCGGCCAACTCTAGATTCCTCTGGGAACCTGGAGCCACTGTGTTGGGATGTAAAAAACAAACAACAGTGTGATCTGGATGCTTACTACAAGCTCTCTTAGGGAGCAGCCAAATCCTGTGTCTCTAGCTTTAAAGGAGTCTTCAATGTTCACCTCACAGCAACCTCTCCATCAAGATTCCCCCACTGACATTTTCATCTCCTTCCTCTTCCTCAGCAAACACTAATCACATCTACCTGCAGGCCGCCATGCTCCCTGTCATAGTGATAATGGACTGAACCTCTGAAAGTGTAAGCAGGTCCTAATTAAATGTTTTGTTTATAAGAGTTTCCATGGTCATGGTGTCTTTTTTCAGGAAATCTACAAAGTCTGCAAAGACACTTATACCCATTGGATAGCCTGCTTGTGCGGCCCATAGGCCATCTACCTGGTTTACTTCTTGTGTGTGTGTGGGCATGCATGTATGGAGGCTAGATCCCACCTTCTTCTTCTTCTTTTTCTTCTTCCTCTTCCTCTTCCTCTCCTCCTCCTCCTCCTCCACCTCCTCCATCATCATCATCATCATGATTTTGAGACAGGGTCTCTCACTGAACCTGAAGCTTTCTGAGAAGGCTACTCTGCCTGGCCAGCAAGCCCCAGGCTCCCTGTCTCTATCCTCCCCACTAGGTCTGAGACTAAAGATAAAGATCTATGCCTAGCTTTGTACATGAGCTCTTGGGATTGAACTTGGGTCCTCATGCTTGCAAGGCAAACACTTTACGGACTGAACAATCTTTCAGCTCCTAATTTCTAATTCCTTTTCCTCTAATTGGAACACAGGTTCCTTGGAGACAGGGGTAGCTTGGACTTGGTCTCCTTAATGCCCGCATTCATTTAACTGTAGAACATGTCTCCAAGCATCCAGGTTAGTTCCAGGGGGGCTGGTAACCCCACTACCAGCTAGATACTATGTACCTGGACTAAAGGAGGGGCATTCTTGGGGATGAAGAGGCCCTGTGACCACTGCAGGGAGCTCAGACTTCCTGTCTGCAGCAGCTTTAACAGTGACTTACCCTTTCCAGGCAGTCACAGCCTGGGGTAGCCAGTCCAGTCTCCCCTCAGCCTCAGGGCTGCGACTGAGCAATGTTGACTGCTTAATACAAACAGTACCGATGCCGAAGCCTAGCTCCATTGGAGAAACAGCCCCGCGACCCTCCAGCCCATTAACATCTCACACCTTAATACGGCCATATTTTTTGGAAAGCCAATATGTGCTGGATAGCTTATTGGTATGCAGCTCGGGCTGGGGGTGGGGACTCTTGGGAGGGGGGGGGCTACTCTGCAAAGGGGATGTAATTAAGCCTCAGAATGTTCAATGTATGTCCCAAAAGGCAGTCAGTCAGGGGTATGAGAACAGGAACGATGGATTATCTGGAAGCAGTTTGTGTGCAGGGAAAGCTTGACCATGGGCCCCCGCCTTTGCCCACCCCAGGCCCCCAGATAAGCGGAATCGGGCCACCCACCCATCCTTTGGGTCTCAAACTTCATGTTTCCCAAACAGGCCCTATTGGCAGCTCCTCTCAGATAAAATACATCATCATTTGCTCCATTAGAAAATAAATGTATGGCTATATTATGGGATTTGCATTCCATTACCTTGGTTTGCATGCCATAAAACATTTATTACACCCTTGGGCTAAAGTCTTAATAATGACTGGGTGCACGGCTCTAATGCGGTGCTGGTCTTGCTCGGGAACCAGAGATTAATGCTTTTTGATGTCACCCAGCTAATAGTTGCACTCACCAATTTGTCCCATCAGAAGACATTAGAATCAGGCCTTGTGTGAGGGTAGGGGGAAACCACTCTTCAGCTTCAGCAGGGGAGTCAGGGCTCCCCTTTTCTGCTTCCCTACCTGATATTAATCAAAGTGAAATCTCAGAGTCAGGCTCTTCAATCCTGCTTAGCTGCTGCTCCCCTCCAGCCTTGGGCAAGTCTCCACTCTGGTGTGAAAGCTACAATCAGCCCTTTAAATGCCTGTGTTGGGCCAGCCATCAGTGGCAGCTGCTGTAACAGCAGTGTGTGTGTGTGTGTGCATTTGTGTATGTGTGTGCATGCTTACATACAGAATGCAGACACACACTCACACTTCCCTTTTCTGTCATTTACTGCCCCACCCAGACTCTCACAGTCCAGAATAGGAACAGGGAGGCCATCCCCACCACCAGGTCTAAGGACAGTACCTGTTAGGGAGACCAGGCTGGGATGTGAGCTGAACTGGACTGTTGATACTGTATCACAGGTTCTTTGTGACTTCACCCATCTTGGCTGAAACAACCCCTGGGGCTGGGCCTTGGGGGAATAATGTGATTTTGGGGTACTAGTGATTCTCTGTAGGGTCCTGGCTTGGGGTTGTCTTCTGCCTCTTTTATTTAAGGCTACTGCCAAAAGATGGGTGATCACTTAACATCTCTGCTTGGTGTGCCGGTGTTCATGTCCTCAGCCAGGTCTCTGGTTCTCCACCTGCCCTACAGGGACACATCTGCTTTAGTGACTGGGTAGAGAGCTGTGTGGTGGGCAGCTTGCAGGATGCTCAGAGGCTGGTAGGGTTGGCATGAGCCTAGCGAAAAAACCTGCTGCAGTGACCCGGCTCCGAACCAGGCTCTATTTGACTTGAGGGCACAACCAATATTTACTTGACTGCAAAGAGATTCTGAATTTCCCAGAGAAGGAACCCCCGGGAAAGTGTGTGTGTGTGTGTGTGTGTGTGTGTGTGTGTTGGAAACATTACCCCTCTCAGGCCCAGAACCTACCTAGATCTGTCAGAAATACCAGTGCAGCACACACTGTCTCCAGCATGGAGCCCCATGGAAGGCCATGTGTCACTGACACCTGTCCCCTGGAGAGGTGGTAGATGTATGTGTGGCGCTTCACTTCCTCATCAGTTTTGAGCATTTACATATCAGAATATATATTATCCCATTAGACCTCGCTTTCCTTTGATTTCTCCTTTATATTATAGTGGGGTCAATATATCGATTTCAAAAATTTATGTGGATAAGTTGGTTATATTATCTCTGCCTTCCATTCGGAGACAGTAAATGGGGTGTGAGAGAACCTGGTCATAAAAGGGGTCCGCAGTTTGCACGGGCCGGGATCACAGCTGAAATCCTGCCAGTATAGAGAATTCTGAGACTTGGCGACTTCCTCTGTGTATCAGGGAGGAGAGCACTGGTGTCTCACAGCTAAGGGGTTTTGTGGTGAAGGGGGGCAGCACTGTCAAAGGTAGGTAAGGGGAAGTAGCGCCTCTCAGGAGATGGACTGTGAATCTGGACAGAGTCCCTTTGGCCCAACCTGAGGCTAGATGGAGGGAAGTGATGCCGGGCCTCTATATTTTTAGGAGTTTCCCAAATGGCGATCATTATCTATTCAAGCTTTTGTTTGGAGACGAGGTCTTAAGGAATGAGGGCCGGTCTCAGAATCACTGCACAGCTGAGACAGGCTTTGAACTCCTGCTCTTCTGTTTCAATTACAGAGGGATGCGCCCCCACAACTCTGTTTAGTTTTGTTAAAAGAGAAGTGACCAGTCAGGGCCTGGAAAGATGGTCCAGTGGTTAAACGTGAGTAATCTTCTTGCAGAGGACCAGAGTTCAGTTCCCAACACTGGTTTGACAGCTCACAGCAACCTGAAACTCTGATGTAGGGGATCTACTGCCCTCTTCCGGCTTCCTTCTGCAACTGCATGCACACGCACACAGACATGCACACATACATATAAATAAATAATTTTTACCTTCTCCTCCAGTCGCAGCTCTCTGGAAAGCAGGCCCTGCACTTGCCTGGGCAGCACAGTAGAGCTTACCCTTTTGATGCAGGTGCAGGTAAACTGACCTAGAGAATGCAAGCGTGGGGTCTGGCTCTGCCCCCATCTGTCATATGGTGGCTTGGGTGAAGGAGAGACGCCTTCCCTCCTCACCACCTCCTGAGGCAGTTGGGAGAAGCTGCCGCTGAGGTCATAAGAACTGGAGAACTGTCCCTGCCCTTCACCAGATGCAGCACTCGGGAATGTGGCCCTTGCAGCTTTGGGTCTGTGTGTCAGCTCCCGTCACGTGCTCCAGCAGATCATAGATGGGGTGGGCCTGGGTAGCTGCAGGGTTGGTCTGCCAGATGGGGAATGGAGACAGCTGTCCTGTGGTCATAATTTTGGGGCTGGCTCACCTCCACCTCCACTAACAGGGTTGGATCTGTTGCACTGCCCTGGTGGGGTGCAGGGCCTGCTCTCCTGAGTTTGGCAGTTGGTGGGGGTCAGGAATAATTCTCCTGCTCTTATCACCACCGGGCCAGCTCTCCCACTTTTCCCCAAATGTTGATGGGCTGGGGTGGGGAGTGAGGGCATCTTTCCCCACCCATTATGCCACAAGACAGATGAGAAATTGGGGCCACTCTTCCATGCTCAAAATTTTGGGGCTAGCTCATCCATACCTGACTTACTGCATTTTTAGTTGTGCTTGAGTGTGTGCATGCATGTGTGCATGTGTGTGCATGTGTGTGCATGTGCGTGTGCATGTGTGTGTACGTGTCTGTGTGCATGTGTGTGTACGTGTCTGTGTGCATGTGTGTATGTATGTTTTAGTTCAAGGGAAGTGTGAATAAAACCCAGTGGAAATGCAGGTGTCCAGTTTTTTAGGGTCAGTGTCTTTGTCATCGGGATTTCTTCGAACTCAGGCCACCCAGGTCCTATCCTAGCCCCAGCACCAAGTGGTTAGGTAACAGAAGGCAGGTTCTTCAACCCCTCTGTGCCCTGGCTCCTGCCCACTGCCTCACTCCTGGGGTCACTTCCCAAATAAACTGCCTGCTCACCTCCTCATCTCGGGAGCTGCTTCTGCAAAATGAAGGAAAACTAATTGTGTGCCCAAAGTGAGATCATTTTCCACAGTTGGCTGCCATGCTGCGCATAATAAGTACCCACCTAGCAAGGCCCACACACCGCCCAGAAGGCACCAGAACAATTGCTTCGTTAGGAATCAGCTCTCCCCTCCGACTCGGGAGATGACAGACCTCTACCCCCCACATGGTAAGAGCTTGGTGACACGACCTCCTCCTGGCTTCTCTCACCCACCGTCTGTCCCTAATAACCCCACCCAGGTACCAGAGCAGCTCTGACTTGATACTGCAGGACGCTGTCACTTGAAATTAATTGCAACTAATTAAAAATGATCCGGTTAGGACAATCGCACAATGGCGCTCCGGAGACCGCTTCATTCCCAGAGGTTTGGTGGCGTTTGTGGCTGTTGCAGCCCGGGTCTGCCGGATGGGGCCATATATCATCATGTCATTTTCCATTGTTATTTCTCTGAAAGCCGCAATTTAAAAGAGTCTCAGATGAACCATGAGCAACTTTGTGCTAAAAAGAAAAATGTTACTGTCCAAGATCTGGAAAATATAACGTATAGGCTCAAAGCAACCTCCTGACATGAAAAGCAGTCTTAAGTTGGTGCTCTGATTTGCATATAATATATAATGTTGTAGTTAAAGGAGCCACAAAACAGGCCATGACTTTGGAGCATCGATCCTCTGCCCCTTTGTTCAAACCGGGTCACCTACTGTTCTTGGTCATCATTTTATCACCGCTGTTCCTCACATAAGGCGATGGGTTGGTGTCTAATCCACTGGGTTCTGGAGACACCGCTCCAAGTTCCTGGAGGACCTAGGGTCCCTCCCCTCTTGTTTGGAAGGCATATCCATTTGGTCTAAACTGAACCCAGAAGTAGCAGTGATTGGGGGGTAGATCCACTGCTTAGGCATGGCACGGACTGGCTAGAAGTGGGGAGGTGAGCTGTGTGTATGTAGCAGCACCTACACCCCTAAAAGACCCCAGGGACCCCAAAAGAGATGCAACAATCCAGAGCTCTCAGAAAGGGTCCAAGAAACCCAGGGTGCAAAATCTTTAGAGCGCAGTGGGCTGCAGCTCGACTGGATGCCACCTCAATCCTGAGCCAATTTACTCTGCCTCATTCCATTAGTTGGTCTAATCAATGGATGCAGGTTTACTAAGCACAGGCCTGGGCATGGGAGTGTTTCAGGCTCCTGCTGCATCAATTAAACACATTACCTCTTCCCAGCAGCCAGAGGACTGTACTCCTTCCCCAGCCCTCTTTCCTGGATTGCTGTTCCTGTTGGTGTGGCTATGGGTCACGAAGAAATGGAGACCCCCACGGTCCCTGTCCTGCATACGTACCTCCTAGGGGTACCATTGTGCAATGCCACATCTGTCTGACCACTGGCGATGGCCCTGAGACACCTTACTGCTCTCCTGTGGTTCAGAAGACACCCCTTCTTTTCCCCCTTCCTTCTCCTCTCAGCCCTGCAGGTGCACAGGAAGCCCTGCAAATATGTCCGTCAGAAAGGTGACAGGGGCTGGGCGGTGGTGGCGCACTCCTTTAATCCCAGCACTCGGGAGGCAGAGGAAGGCAGATCTCTGTGAGTTCGAGGCCAGCCTGGTCTACAAAAAGCTAGTTCCAGGACAAGCTCCAAAGCTACAGAGAAACCCTGCCTCGAAAAACCAAAAACAAAAAAAAGGAGGGTGACAGGCTTCCCATAGTAGGTGTCTGTCTGTTTGCCAACAAGCCCTATGGCCCCGTGATTCTCCAGAGAAAATTTCTTGCAGCCATCCTGGCTTCTGCTGCTTCTGTGTCCCTTTGTGGAGTGGACAGCTCATTTGAGCACCAGTATTCATCCTTCCCTTATTTCCTCACTGCTTCTGCCCAGGCACCGAGCCTGCATGGCAGCCCCCCATCCATCCTGGCCACTCAGAGGCCTCTGAAAGTATGCCTGTCACTGTAACGCACGTCCTGTGGAGGGGAAGTGACATTTTGAATAGTGGACACTTCCCAGGGAGCATTCATCCTAGGTCAGCCTCATGATAAATAAATACGTTTGCCATCTGAAGTCAGGAGCCATGCTACACAGACTGACTTCTGAAGACACACGTACCATGGACTGCGTTGACATGGCGGAGGCGGATGTGAGAGACGTGGGGGAGAGAGAAGACCCTGGGGCCGGATTTGGGGGCCCATTTATCCCTCTTTTCCTGACAGGAAACAGAAGGAGGATATTCCCCTTAACACCCAAACCACAAAAGGGTCCCCATTTCCTATGCTTCCTCCTGTTTCTTACCTGTCCCTGTGCCCCTCCCACACCCCAGTACCCATCTTAATTGCCCATAACAGTGCCCTATACAAAGTATTTATAAGGCTTACTATGTTTGTCTTCCCGCTCCTATTAATAAAGTCTCGGAATGCAGGGAAGAAATATGGGCGGGTGACAGGGTTTTTAATGGTGCCTCACCTTAAATGCATTTTAAAATATGTAAATCAATAAAAAAATTATTTGTAATAGCAGCCTAAGAGTGCTGGTTAGCCTGGCGCGGAGCGAAATGCATGCTACAAGCCCTATTACCATACATCCTGGGAGCTGTAGTTAGGATTAATCTGTCAAAGGGGATGGTTTAGTGTTGATGAATATGACATGTGACCATTAACGATGTTGATTTTATCTCCCGAGATTAGCATGATTTACTTCGGATGGATAATAATGTCATTTGCTTGATGCAGTAGATCTGTTTACGAGCTGATTAAATTGTAAGGCCTTGCCTCATTTCATGCTATTTGGTTTACGGCTTCATTACCACAATCACAAAAGCTGGGGAAATGTCCCACACTCCATGTCACAATAAATCACTGCTTCACGTAGCCGGGATGGATTTGAGCAGTTCTGCCCAGCACGGACCATGCTTGGCTCCCCACGAATCTATGATCCTGAATACATTGGGGGGATCTTTGGGAACGTGAGATCAAGATGGGGCAGAGATCTGGGTGGACCTTTTTCCCTGAGATGAAGGAAATCCTCAAGTAATTAGCTGTAACAAATTGCCTTATTATTTAGACAGTGAAGTGGTTTTGTTGCAAGGGATGATCACCATAAACAGGCAAAAGAGTGACACTCAAGGAGCCGGGGAGAACACTGAGACAAATGTCACTGTTGGCCCATGATCCTTTGTTCTCTGTAAGGAGCTGTCTGCAGGCATGGTGTACAAGGCGCTGTGCGTGGGGCAAGAGAGGTGAGTGTAGGCCATCACTCTGGGGACCTGTGGGTGGGAGGTGGGTGATGGGGACTGCAGCAGCGCCTGGCACAAAGCCAACACTTTACGTCCCCCAGTCTCAGAACCACCAGGTGGTGGTCATCATCTAGTCTGTGTGGGGATAGGAAGGTGGCTTGTGAGGTGGAAGGCAGGGCCATGTGTCCCGTTCCAAGCTGCAGATTAGGAACCATGGAGTTCAAGCGACTGTTCACATGTTTAGAACACACACAGGGCATTGAGCTCCTGGCTCCTGCTGGCACCTCTTACTCCACAAGGTTGGGACCATTGCTATCATCTTAGATTATGGATAAGGAAAACCGAGGCTCGGGGGCTGAGTGGTCAAGGTCCCAGAGCTGGAATTAGAACGCAGGAAGTAAGCCCTAGCTGTACACAGTACCTGTCTGATGCAGACAATGCTGCTGCAGACCTGACTGTTGGCTCAAGAGAAGGACACATCCTCAGGCTGCCAGCTTCTGGATCTGGGACTGAGCCTGTGGCACAGAATGGGCTCTGTTCATTGGTATCAGAGCACTGGAACCAGCTCTCCCTGGGAAGCCTCAATAGAATCCAGGAGGCTGCAAGGCAGCATCTTCGATGCGGGCCCTCTAGGAAGAGGGGACACTTGTGAAGCGATTCTTCACTGAGCTCAGCATCTTCCAAAGACAGGTCGGGGTCATAGAGAGTAACCGCGACCCTTGAAAACCCTGCAGAAGAGGGGGTGTCATCCCCAAGGAGGTCTATGTATTACTTCTGAGCTTGAGGGCTGGCGTTCAAATGTGTGCACCACGAAGTCTGAACCCAGACTCAATGACTGTCCTTTCAGGACAGAGGTCAGCCACTGGATCCATGCAGATGATCACTGTCTCGGCAGCGCAGATCCTGGTACTTCCTCAATTCTTGGCACCTCCCTGTCACACACCTTCCCAGGCAATCTCAGTCACTCAGTTTCCCAACCTCTCGTCACTTACTTGACTCTTTGGTCACTAACTGAGCAGCCACTCACGAGCCTGGATTTTTGGCTAGGCACTCAGCTACTTAATCACCCTGTATCTCTCTAGCCCTCTGCTCATCCATCAGCCCTTCCTGAACACGTTTTTTGTGCCCCCCTTGGGCTTAGTGTTGCTGGGGGATAAAGATCTCGGAGGTGGCAGCCCCATCTTCAGTCTATTGGCTGCTTAATTGATCTACCAGCCAATCCGAACGTTAGCTGTTCGATGGGCAGTCTCCTTCGCACCCCTAGCTCTGAACTAGCCTTCAGCGGGCTTGGGAGACCCTCCAGTTTCCAGGAGGGGGCGCCTCAGAGCTATGATGGAAGGCTGCAGCTTAGGACTCCTCTGCTTCCTCTTCAGGCTCCGTCCAAAGAGGCCTCTGTTCAGGCCTTCTGAGATGTGGGGTTCGGGAACATGGTGTGTGCTCCCAAGAACACGGTCCTTGCATCTTAGACTTTCTACCCTCTCCCGATGATAGTAAAGCCATATTGTAACCCAGAAATAATCACACACACGGAGACATGCATGCAGGCATGCACTCGCGTGCACCCCCCCCCCCCGCACGCGCACACACAGTGTTACTTGGGTCTGTCCCAAGGCAAGCAGCACACCCGTTCACTGCAGTCACGCTCCATGCCCAGACACATACACTATTGCCACACTCACACAAAGACCCACGGATTCCAGAACACAGTTTTCTTTGACACTTTTCCTCCTACTCAATGCCCACAGGGCCGCCCCCATATCCTAGCACCCTGGTAATGTTTTGGCTACATAACCCTGCATAGCACCCCATAGCTCCTGCTGAGGGGTGTATTCTCTAAGTCAGAGGAAACTCGAGTCTCAGCACTTTTATCTCCATCGCCCGCGATGCCCCCACCTCCCCTCCCACTTCGGGTCCTCTGGGCTGCCATCGCTCTGCCTCTCTAGATCTGACATTTGGACCTCAGGTAGTATCTTGAATGAAAGTCAGTTGTGCTTCTGGGAGCATAAAGACCTTGAAGTCTTTGGTCCCAGAATCTCCAACCCCTGTCTCCTGACCGGCTCTCTTGGCTCCTGGGGGGTGGAGATTAGTGGGGGCCATGACATACTACCCCAAGGTGAGTCTAAGAAGCGGTGGAGTTGGGAGCTAGGAGTTCAGCAACAGTTTGATAGGGCTGCTAGGGGGAGGGTGAGCGGGATGAAGGCAGGCGGGGGTCTACAGTGGGTGGGGTTAGCCCAGGGTATCTCTTCTCTATGGGTTGGAGTGTTTTCTGGAGTGAGAAATGAGATTCTGGTCCCCTTCAGTTATCTCTTGTCACAAGTATCATGTCCTCTTGTCACAGGTTTCATGACTTTAGAACACTAGCATTTATTTTGGTCTTTAATCTCCAATTGGGCTGTGGTGTGGTAGGGAAGGCTTGGCTCTCCATCAGTTCTACTCAGAGTCCCGTTGTGGGTGGGGGCAGGTTGGGGCGGGGAGTGGCCCCAAAGCAGGAAAGGAAGTGCTGGGACTTTTTTTTTTTTTTTGCTTCAGCTTGGCAGTAAATGGGGCCTTGAAAGGGGTAGGAAGCTGGCCACCCCGACATGTTTGTTGGGTGTCTTCACAGTGTGATGACCGGGGTGAGGTGAGCATGCTCTGGGATCCGTGGGTGGTGCCTGTAGGTTAGAGTACAAGCTGTGAGATCCTCCTGCCTAGCAGTCTAGTTTAGCTTTCTTCTGTCTCTGGGGACAGATGACCCTCATGCAGCTTCAGTTCTCTCTTCCCCGATGGAGCTTTCAAGTGTACATCTCCAATTTTGACCTCACGCAGGCATCAAACTCAACACCTCCAAACCAAGCATAGGGGCTCACGCCTGGAAGGAATCTCAACCCAAGAAGTCAAGGCAGGAGGATTTCAATGAGTTTAAGGCCAGCTTGAGCTATGCATGGGTTCTAGACCAGCCTAGGCTACAGAGTGAGACACCCACACATAACTTCAGTTCCACATACCATCACCTGAGGAAGAAACTGGACTGATGGGAGCAGCTGTGTCTGGGGTCTCTCGATTCCCAAGGCAGCTTGGCCTTCTCTTTCTCTCCAGCTGCCATCCCTCTGCCAGCACGATCCTCTGGACTTCCTTTCGTTCTCCCAGAACCATCCTTTCCTTGCCTGCTCTTTGGTTTTGGACTGTGACCAGCTCACATCTCTCTGAGCCACTGGAACTCCAAATTCCTGCCTCTTGATATTTGATCCCATTTTGTCAGTCCTCTGCTCAGGGACTGTTGATAGCTCCTGAGTGTCCGTCAAAGATCGGGACACCATCTGTCCTGCCTCCTTGGCTTAGATATCACTGGTCCTTTCTCCTCTGGTTCCCTTATCCCAACTTCCTACCCATCAAACGCCTGTTCATCACTGAAGCTGCCACCTCTCTGATGACTTCCGCACCTTCCTGCTTAGATAAACTTGTCATATTCCTTGTCACAGCCTGGCTAAGGCAATAACTGTTTCTGAGACCACAGCACTGGGCAGTGAGTTATTTGAGGACGGAGACCATGGCTTGGTCCTTTTCCATTGCTTCCATGCCAAAGACAAGGCTGTGTATACAGCAGGTGCTCAAACACAGGATTTCCAGTGGACACTCACTGTCCAGGACTGGAGAATCAGCACTCTGCAAGGCTCTAGCCTTTCCACAGGCAAGCAAGTGGCCTTTCTTTTTTGCCTTGTGGGGCATCCTCAGGGAGGTACCCTTCCCACACTTCCTGCATCTGGAGCAGCATCTTCTGACATTATGTAGGCTCTGAGCATAGAGCCTGTGATTAGAAGAATATAATTCTTCATTTCTTAAGAATAATTATTTATTTTTATCTTACGTGCATTGGTGTTTTGCCTACACATATGTCTGTATGAGGGTATTGGATCCTAGAGTTACAGACAACTGTGAGCTGCCATGTGGGTGCTGGGACTAGAACCTAGGTCCTCTGGAAGAGCAGCCCATGTTATTAACCACTGAGCCATCTCTCCAGCCCCTATAACAGACCTTATAGAAAGAGCTGTGGGGTAAGGCTCAGTCATCTTAGCCCTAACTTTTATTAGCTGTGTGACTTCAGGCATGTTACTTAACCTCTTTGTGCCTCCATTTCCCTCTTAATACAATGCATATATCTCCTAGATAGCTGTGAGAGTCGGAAAGATAATATGTTGAAAGCATTTACTGTGAAGAAAATATTTATTAAATGGCAATAATCATTATCATCTCATTTCTTCCCAGAGACCGCAGTAGGAAGACCCTAGGGCCGGCTGCATTCTAGGCCTGGCCACTGGATTCCTTGCTGGAGGGGGAAAAGCACAAAGTCAGAGCAGTGGACTATCACACTGCCCCTTTCTCCACCTCCCCTAAGCAATTGCTGGATGCATCCAGAAGGTGCAGAAGAGTAAGCTGGAAGGGAGAGAGGGGCTAGGTTAAGCTAGAGCTGGGCAGTCTATCAATAGCCAAAGTCCAGGGCACAGCGCAGGCTAAGCTGCGGGCTTCCCATGTGAGCTGGCCTGCAGCATCACCCTGCAGTGAGCAGTCTGTCTGTTGTAGAGTAGAGGATCTAGAACAGGGTCGGGGCCGTAGGAGACGGGTACCACAGTAGGCTTAGAGAAGGAGGCTACACACTCCCCAAATGGCCACTCATCGAGTTCCTGGCAGCGGACTTGTGTCTTCCTTACTAGCAGGGAGTAAGGAAGTGTCTTCTGCTCCCATGGCCCTGGGGCAAGATGGCAAATATCTTGAAAATTGCTTCTCTGGGAAACAAATGCTTCTGTTTTGTGTCATAGCGCTTTGCCACTTGTCTTAGTGTAAACACTCCTAGCCTGACCAAACCACCGATATAACAGGACCGAGTGAGGCACGGGGAAAGATGTGCCCAAATTTGTGCTTGGGCCAGCCAAGCTGATTCTGGCACACCACTGCGTAGGGCTGACCTCCATGCTTGGGGGCAAAGCTTAGGGTGTGGCCTACGCGTGCTGAGATGCCAAGGCCGATAGGCTGCACAGCAAAGCACAGAAGCAGTGGCCTCCACCTTCTCTTGGCTTTGTGACCTTGAATGGGTCATTTCACCTCTGTTAGGCCTCAGTCTTCTCATCTGAAAAGTGGGGCTAATGGCAGTTCTGAGGGTCAGGTAATGGTGAATCCTGGCCTGTGTGCTGACCTAAACATTACTTATTACTGTTAATCACACAGAAGATTTGAAATGTTCACATGGTAATAGTTTAGATAGGAAAACCTAGAATTCCTCAGGAGGGTTGTCTAGGTTTTGCTGTTGTAATATTGGATTTTCTTCAACACTGAGACTATGCATCTATTTGGTTATTTTAGTTTAGTTTAGTTTTTTTGCAGTGTCAGGGATTAGACCCATGAACATACTAAGAGTTGTACCACAGAGTCCCTACTCCAGAATTTTAAATCTGCAGACCCAGAAATTAACTGGAATTATTCATGTACATATGCCCTCCTTTCTAGAAAAGGGGGCCATGGTACATCTGAGGTTCTTTAGACATGGCCGTAGGTGTTCAAACTACACTAACCCTCTCAAAGACTCTAGAGCTTCTGGCACGGAGAAGTGCAAAGTTCCCACCCCACAGGAACTGCCCAGGAGATTCTGCGAGAGAGGAAGGGATTGGAGAGCACAAGAACCAACAATGTCAGGGGCATCAGAGGCAGCAGCTGAGAGCCCAGCAACGCCCCCCCCCTCTTGACCTCAAAAGGTGGAGAGTGGTTCCAGTAAGGTCTCCTTTCCACTGTCCCCTCCCAAGGGATCCATGGTAGCCTGTCCCTGCTTGCTCCCCAGCCTGTGCGGCTCTTCCCCAAGTGGTCCTCCCCTTGTGTCACCCTGAAGAGGTGAGGTGTGTTCCATGGTTCACTGTTGGGTGGGCGATTCAAACCACCCACCTCCTGCTGCTATGGGCAGTGCTGCCATTTAGCTTCTGAGCTGTGTCTGCTTCCAGAGTCAGGCCAAAGATGAGTCCTGGTGGGCTTCTATGTTGAGCAGGAGGCTGTGTTTTAGGCTCTTATCAAGACCATGGAGGAAGGAGGCAAGGCCTTTTACAACCCAGCTTTTTAGTTTTATTTATTTATTTTTGTGAGGCTGGTTATCAGCTCTAGGTCCTCAAAATACTGGAAAAGCTCTTCACCACAGAATTTTCCTCTTATCCCCTTAAATTTATATTTTAAGCTGTTTATATATAAAATTTGTATTTTGCCCAAGTTGGTAGTGAATTCATGACTTGCCCCACCTTAGCCAGGTGAGTAGCTGGGATTATAGGAATGTACTCCTATTCCTAGCTTTGTCTCCTTTTCTTTATCTCTTTATGTATGTATGTGTGTTGTTGTTGTGTGATGTGTGTATATGCGTATGAGGGTAGGTGCGTGTGTGCCATGACAGGTGTATCCAGGTCAGAGGACAACCTTGGATTTACTTCTTGCTTGAAACAACTTGTTTGAAACAAGGTCTTTAATTCACTGCTGGTGTTCGAGGCTAGCTGGCCTGTGAGCTACTGGGGATCCCCCCAGACTGCCCTCCTATCTCACTGCAGGAGCACTGGGGTTAATACATGGTTTCTCGAACTCAGGTCCTTACATTTGGGCTGTCTCGCAATAATAAGATCTGTTGTGTGTGAAGTATAGGGCACAATGAATGAGTCTTCAAAGTGTTTTTCTTTCCTTCTTCCGCGTGTGTGTGCGCGTGTGTGTGTGTGTGCGCGTGTGTGTGCGTGATGCACGCTTGTGCATGTGGAACACCAACTTTGATGTCAGAAAACCTTCCTGCTCTGTTGTCTGCATTGAAGCAGGGTCTCTCAGTTGAACCTAGAGCTTCCCAATTCTGCCAGCCTGCCTAACCAGTTCATTCCAGGATCCCCTGGCTCTGCCGTCCAAGTGCTAGAATTGTAGGCAGGGCTGGCTGCTCTGCCTTACGGCCTGAACTGTCTGCTTACACTCTGAGAGGAAATTTGTCTTCTTTATACCCCACCGTGTAGGGTTGTTGTTGTTGTTGTTGTTGCTTTCAGAAGTAAAGTTCCTAACTAATGTAGTGAACATCACTGGGCCTGGTTGAGGGTCCAAACCTTCCAGGTTCTCATGGCCATGCTCCTTTGTGTCCCTCAAATCCTTTGGAAACAAATTTCCCCCTAAGAGGACCAAGTCACTGCATATTTCTCTTTATAAAATTTAAAAGTGTGTACGTTATACATGCGTAGTGCACATATGCCGATGTGTGCACATGAAGGGTATTGGTGTACTGGTCTACCACTCTCCTGCCTTGGAATGGAGTCTCTCATGGAACCTGGAGCTCCGAACTCAGGTCCTCATGCCTACGTAGGAGGCACTCTTGCCTCGCCCTGTTTTTTCCTCTCTGTTTTCTCCTTTCTCCCTTCATTCATCTAACATGTATGTCCCCATTACGTTTTGTGTAGTATGCTAGCTGAGGAGATGTAGCTCTCCCCACTGACTCAGCCTCCGTCCTTGGCAGACAATATAAAGAACGGATGAGACTGAGGACATAATTCAGTTGGTAGTTCATGTCTAGTCTCTATCCTTTGGGTTGGATCTCCGATACTGTGTAAACCAGATATGGTAGTGTAATCCCAGGACTGCTTGAATAGGGGATGGAGGACCAGAATTCAGTATCACCCTTGCCTACATAGGTGTTCAAGGGCGGTCTAGGTACATAAGACCTGTCTTACAAAAGAGTACATAGAATATAGATATGTTTCAGACACAGGACCCAGAGGATCCCACCTGGCTCTGACCCGAGAGCCTCCCTGGCACCAGAAGGCACCATGCAAGCTTCTGATGCTGAACATGAGTCAAATAGTCCCAAGCTAACTCCAAATAGAGTATTCTAAGGTTTTTCTTTATTAAAAAGGAAAACTCATGGAATGGGAGGTCCAACATCAAGGTGTGGAGGGTGGGAAGAAGAGAGTGAGTTGTGTGTGACCATGCCTTTTTGGTAGCTAAGTCATGCCCCAACCTGGTCCAACCTCTTAAAGGCCATTGGCTGAAGGAGGTTCCTCATCAAGCTTCCAGTGGAGGGAAGCAACCATTCAGCCTACCCATCTATGATGCCTATGAACTAAAACAATGACTAGCATGGCATGATATACCATTATGGATCCCATCATCCCATCCCAATAATGGTATACATACATTGGCAGTAGCCAGCAGCTCTCTAATAGGACCAAATGCTGGCTCAACAAGAAGGAAACCAAGCCAAAGACAAGAGGTCAGTGAGGTCATGGATCACGGAGAAGAAACAATAAGCACCACTTTACTAGACCAGCATCACCACTAACTTCATTATAAGTATTTGTCCTTATACCTACAGAAAAGCAAGGTCCTCATCCCTCATCAAGGAAGAGTGTTTTTGCAACAGATGGAGACAGCTTCAGAAAACCACAGTCAATCAAAATGCAGAAACAAGTGACCATGTGGTGCTCGGGACCAGTTAATACATCTACCACACAATTCCTGCACTAAGGCTCAGGAATCAGAGTAGAAAAGGGGACAGACATAGCCAGAACCTGGAAACAACCTAAATGCCCCTTAACCTATGAATGGATGAAGATAATGTGGTACATTTACACAATGGAGTACTACACAGGAGAAAAAATAATGACACCTTGAAATTTGGGGCAAATGGATGGAGCTAGAAAACATCATATTGAGTGAGGTAATCCAGACCCAGAAAGACAAATATAGTATGTCCCCACTCATATGTGGGGTTTAGACATAAAACAAAGAAAAGCTAGCCTACAATTCACAATCCCAGAGAACCTAGACAACGAAGAGGACCCTAAGAGAAATATACATGGATCTAATCTGCATGGGAAGTAGAAAAAGACAAGATCTCCTGAGTAAATTGGGAGTGTGGAGATCATGAGAGATAGAAGGGGAGGGGGAAGGAAGGGAGGCGAGCAGAGAAAAATATATAGCTCAATAAAACAATTAAATGGGGGGGGCAGAAAGAACGTAAGAGCCAGAGGAACAGGGAGAATGCAGTGAGATCTTGTTTCCTAAAAATGTTAGAGAAATGATGAGACCCATGAAGTCCTATCAATATGGCTTCTGAAACAAAATCCGAACAAGGATTCCAATAGACATGCTGACAAAGATGGAGAAAGCTCCTAAGGTCTAGAGAGAGAGAGAGAGAACTAAATAAAAAGTAGCAATGGAGAGCAAAGGGTACATGGGAAAAATTGGAGGGAGGAAATAGTAGGTGAAGTATGATGTAAGTATAATTTAATTTCAAAAATAATATATATAATTTAAAAAATATTATATATATATAATATTACAAAAAAAGAAAAAAGTGTTTGACAGTGAACAGGCAGGAGCTACAGGAAGCAGGGGGAGACCATGAAATATAATGGGTACTCAGGGAGCTTTCAGAAGGTAGGGTGGTAACAATTTGGCCAGCGGTCAAAAGTTGGAGTGTTGAGTTAGCATGAAAAAGGGGGTTCAGTGAAGGCCCAGCTTCCACTGCTGGGTTACACACACACCTTTGTTTGCCTTCTGCTCCTCACATGTGAAATGGAGAAGGTAACAGGGCTGTGGATAAACGAGAGTGTGGACATTTATGAATGCCATCCTTCCAGTGTTTGGGACAGTGTGCCATTCACCTGTGAACACACAGCCCTGGGTCACTTTTGGAGAAGAATGTCACCATTATATATGTCTTATTTCTGACCACCCAACTGTGAAGAAACAAATCCCCATCCAAGCTGGCATCCTTTTCCGTGGCCCAGTGGCCTGTGTGCTTCCCCCCTCGCCTTTATGTTAGGTGCAGAGGAATGCAAAATGAAAGGGAAGCAAGGGTGGGTGGGAAACCTGAAGGTGAGTATTGGGAGGATTTTCTTCTTTCTACTTCTTTTCTTTCCTTTTCTTTTTTTCTTTTTTAAGATAGACTCACTGTGTGGCCCTGATGACCTGGAACTCACTGTGTAGACCAGGCTGGCCTTTAACTCACAGAGATCCACCTGCCTCTGCCTCCCACGTGTAGAGGTTAAAGACGTGACCACTAGGCCCAGCGTGTTATGGAGAAAAATTTGAGGGGTGCTGTATTAGTCACTTTTCTTGTTGTTCTGATAAAATTCCTGGCAAAAGCAACTTGAGGGAGGAAGGGCTCCTTTTGGCTCACAGTTTGAGGGGATACAGCTCATCAAGGCAGGAAAACATGGCAGCTAGAGCTTTCTCCATTGTGGTAAAAGAGTCTGCTCATATCTGAGCTAATCAGAAAGTAGAGAAAGTCAGAGAGTGGGGTGGGATACAAACCTCAAGGCTTGTCTGCAGTACCATATCCCCTCCAGTCAGGTCCCACCTCCCAAGAAGCTCCCGAATCCTCTGTAGACAGCACCTGGTGCTGGGCAGTAAGGTCAACAAATACAGGACTCTGTGAGGACACTTCACACTGCTTGGCGGTGGTGGTGCACGCTTTTAATCCCAGCACTCAGGAGGCAGAGGCAGGCGGATCTCTGTGAATTCGAGGTCAACCTGGTCTACAAAAGCTAGTTCCAGGACAAGCTCCAAAGCTACAGAGAAACTCTGTCTCGAAAAACCACACACACACAAACACACACACACACACCAAACCCAGCCAACCAACCAAACCAAAACCAAAACCAAACACCACTTCCACTCTTAACAGGCAGAGAGCCCGAGCAAAGAAGGCATTTCAGGGAAGGACTGTGTAAAGTTTGGGGTCTAGCTAGTAGCAGCGGCTCTGAACTGTGAGGATCAGTAAGGAACATGAACTCTGACTGTTGGCATCTGTGAGAAGCTGCTGCTCTCAGTCTTTAGTGAGTCACAGGGGGTCAGGTAGGGACTGGAACCCTTCACATTTTCCTATTATTGTTGCTTTTTTTTCCATGCTGAGAATCAAACCCAGGCCTTGTGTGTTCCCAGCCCTTAAATTTATTATTTTATTTGAGGTTCCTAATAACCCCTGGTAAGTTGGTATCAGCGTCCCCATTTTACTGATGAGAACATGGAGGACAAGAGGTTACCTGTAGAGTAAGCCACTGTGGAGCTAAGAGCCTGCCTCATTCAGCCATGAAACTCCAGCAAATGGCTGTAAGCTGTTCTTACTTTGAGAGTGTCTCCTACTGCCAAGCCAGGCCAGGATCCAAAGTCATTTTACAGAAAACCCCCTGGGGCAGGGGGCAAGGAGGACTGAAGAAGGTACAGAGGAAGCAAAACTGCCCATGAGGTGACAGCTACCCAGGTTGGATGAGGGTTCACGGGGTACATTACACTGTACCTCCTAACCTCTGCGTTTGGAAAGTCTCCACAATAAGAACTAAGATGACTCGGAGGGTACCCCCACACCCCATCCTATACAAGATAAATCAAACTCTGGCTTCAGGTTTGTCCTGTTTTAAAGTCTCCTCCTGTAGGGGCAACCAAGGTGAGAATCCTGCTTAGACTCCATTCCCTGGCAGGTCTCAGATCTCAAGGTGGAATCCCGTGCAGTCTCAGTTTCATTTGGAAAATGGGGTGAAGATTCTAAGAACTCCACTGGCGGTGTTTGGAAGGTTAGACAGGATAAGAGGTATACGGGCTGGCTGTAGTCTGTAACACTGCAGTCACCACCCATGACATGGGGCGCATAGATTTGAATAGAGAAGGAAGCCTGGGCTTTGCCCTGTGGCCTTCCTGTTGGCTTCCTGGACTTTGCCTCAGTTTCTCCATGAAGGTCAAAGACAAGAAGAGGGACCTCAAGAAGCTTTCGTGGAAGCCGGTCACAGTAGCGCATGCCTTTAATCCCAGCACTCAGGAGGCAGGGGCAGTATGATCTATGTGAGTTTGAGGCTAGCCTGGTCTACAAAGCATGTTCCAGGACAGTTAGGAGAAACCTTATCTCAGACAGGGGAAAATGAATAAATAAATACACAAATGCTCCTGTGAACAGTCTTCGGCCCTTTAGACAGGATCTCCAAAGGGCCCTGGGTCCCTACTGTATCTAGGCTTGCAAAGTGAGAGCGAGCTGGGTAAGAGGAATCTGCTGAAGCCCGGAGAAGGCGGTGTGAGGTTTTCAAAAGGAGGGTCCTGGAGGCCTGTACCAACCCTTTGGAGATGGGGAAGTGTGTGTGTGCGTGCGTGCGTGCGTGCGTGCGTGTGTGTGTGTGTGTGTGTGTGTGTAGAAGAGGAGCAGGGAAATAGTTCACAGCAAAAAGGGAGTGAGAGTGTTAGTGAGGGGATCCCTGAAGGCTGGAGAGGCGAAGGCGGCTTGGGGTCCTGGACTGGCCTGGGTTTCTGGTATTTTCCCGGCTGTTGGGATCCGGAGCGCCGCCTGGTGGACATGCTCGTGGTGCAGGCTCCAGCGGCTGACTACTGAGCAGGGGCCCTCTCCAAGCTGCGGGAGAGGGCAGAGAAGCGGAGGAGGGGGACAGCTCCAGGACGCAGCGGGGAGGAACGTGTGTTTCTCCTGGGAGACTTGAGAATCCGGCCCAACTTGCAACACATACTGACACCAGGCATCCCTCTAACTCCGTGATGAGTGATTTGGCTCCATCCTACATGTCTGGGGTGTGTGTGTGTGTGTGTGTGTGTGTGTGTGTGTGTGTGTGTGTGTGTGTCCTTCCTGCCCTTAACCCCCAGCCCTGAGGCTCTGGAGTTTTGCTGCCTCTGCCTAACTTCTCCCCGAAGAGGGTCTCGTTAAAGTTTTTAAGAGGTTTTATTTTGGTTAATAAAATGCCAAGAATGGGCATGAAGGCCTGAGCGTCCCAGTTGTCTTCCCAAAGGTTCCAGGCTTGAATTCCAGGGCTGACGAATATTTAGGCCTTCCCTGTCTGAGAGGGTCCTGGAGGGAAAGGCGGGAAAGGCTTAGTGGCCCAAGGACTCCTGCCCAAATACGCAAGGCCATGGTGGGTGAAACTTGTGGGTCCCAGTGCCAGCGGCCTGTGGCTGGTGCTGGTGAGAAAGACTGGCTTTCAGATTCCATGCCGCCGGCCTTGGGGTGTGGGCGCTCTGGTGGCTCATCTCCTCCCCAACCTGGTGCTGGTGGAGTTTGTGCAAGCACCTGGAGATGGTGAGCCATGCTGCGCTCATGGACCCTAGAGAAGCTCAGGCCAGCCTAATGTCTCTCCTCTGAAACAGAGCGGGGGTAGGGTCGCATCGCTCCTTCTTCGGCCTAGCGCTGGTGCCAGGGTCTCAGCCGCCAGGCTGTACCCTTCGGGAAAGCAGAAAGTCCGCTTCTGCGGCCTTCGCGAGGTGGCCGGGTCCGCTCTGTGTGCCACCCGGGAAAAAGGTCCCGCAGCTGTTAGACTGGTTCTAAGGAAGGGGACCGAAAATCTCAGAAGCCACTAAGTCCTGTGCAAATGGCACCAAGGCCTCGGGGGGCTGTTCCACACAAGGTCTAAAGCAGAGGGTAGATTCTGTGCCTGCCGCAGAGGCGACAGAGAGAGCTAGTGCCAAGGGAACCCAGAAACTCGGGGAACCCTGGAAGACCTGACTCCAGCAGGGCGCGTGCTGTGGGGTGCTCTCTCTGGGCTGCTACTCTTTGGTCCCAGGATCCTAGGGCGTCCTAGGCTCAGTGCTCCCAGCAGTTTAAGAACTACAGCGCCAGTCAAGGCCTCCCGGTCCCGCTGTTACCGGGGCATTCCCGATGCTGTTCTGCCCGCGCTTCTGGCTGCCGGGTGGTGAGGCTCAAGTTGGGGAGAAGGGAGCGCTCCGCGGGGGATCCACACCGGGATCCTGCCTGTGCGGACGCCCCAGAACAGCACAGATTAGTTCCCGCGAGGCTGAGCAGGACAGCCAAAACCCTCGCAACGCTGAATTTAGAAGGGCTTTCCGGTTCCTAGCCCTGGAACGCACTCTTGCAACCCCGATTGGGCTGCTACACCCACTGCAGAACTCCGGACAGGGAAAACCAGCCTCGGTGCAGGCCTGCCACCCGCCCCAACTCCCGCAGGAGGATGAAGCCAATGTGGGTGGGGTGGGCAGGGTGTTAAGGGGTTTGAAGGAGTAAGAAGTAACTCAACTACTTCTAGGTCCAAAAAAAAAAAAAAAAAAAAAGCAGAACTCACTTTGTTCCCGAGAGACAAGAAGGTCCTGCTTGCTCTCTCCCGGCCAGCAAATGCCTCCCTATCCCGCTAGTCAGCGCGCCGGCCCCAGGCCCGGTATGCTTGCAATGCAAAAGGGGGACCGGACAGGCAGTCGCGCATCCCCGGGGCTCTGGCCCCACCGGGCGAGTCTCAGCCTGCTCAGCTTTCTGCACAAAATGAAACTCAAATGTCCCCCTCCCGCAAAAAAAAAAAAACCTTAAAAGAGGAATTTAACAAAAACCAAAGCCTCTATTTCCCCTGCTTTCACTTTTCACAAACCAGCTTCTGAGAGACTTAAATAAAAGCGAAATGAGCAATTAGCCAAGGATACTATCTTTCCACAACTGTGAATTTGCTCTTGAAAAACATTTTCCCCCAAGGCCAACAACCATTTAGCCGGCCAGCCGTTCTGAAGCTTTAGCCTATTCAAGAAAATCCCAACAAAGCAGTAGGAAATTCAGCCACGATTCTGGGCAGGAGGTAGCAGGGAGGTCCCGGGAACCGCAGCGGCCGAAACCGCTTTAATAAAAGTTAAAAAAAAATTTAAAAAGATAATAAGAAGTAAAACCTTTTTAATACATCAAATATACGGAATTTTAATCTTTAAAGCGATACATTGTCTATTATTTTAGCACATGACGTAAACCTTGTCCCCGTCTCAGCGGGTGGACTTAAAAATTAAAAATAGTTGTGTTCCTTTTAAAGAACAAAATAAGGCAAATGAGGTTTTGGAATAGAATTGTTTTTCCTTTTTTGTTTTCTTCCAGAATACATACAAAAAAATACCCATTCTCTTTCGATGGTATACACCTTAAAAATACTTGCAATTTGAAATCAGAGTTGACAAATTGTGACTTATTTTGTTTCGTCTTTTTCTTTTTTTGTAACAAACATGCATGTAAATTTGAGTTTCAATCAGACATTAAATAAGAACACACGATACAATCATAGCAATTTAAAAGTAACATTAAAGAGAAGATCCTAATTCTGTAGCGGTTTTGTTTTTATTTATACTCTACAAGGGATGGGAGGGTTTGTTTTCCACATATTTACCCTCGAGTTTTAATTTTCTCCCCCTCCTCCTTTTAACCTACGGAGCTCAAACTAAATAATGCACTTTTGAACCATGGGTCCGCTTGGAGCTAACATAAATAAATACCAACGTTCACCGGCGAAGTCCTCAGATGAACACTTTCTCAATTATTTTTCCTTCTTTTTCTATAAAAAGTCAAACGATTTTTTTCAACTTTTATAAAGTTTGGGTGGAGGAGCTAGGGGTGGAGGAGAAGGGTTTCCCGTCCAGGCTCATTCGCTGGCTGTTGTTGGTGGATAGGTAAGATTTAGGCTTTCTTTTCGCTTCCATAGCCCGGGTCTTCCGCTCCAGCCTGAGTCAGGAACCTCGTCCGGCTCCTGCCCCTCCCTCGACTCCTCCCCTCCCCCCAGCTCCTTTTTCTCCCTCCAAATTCCCCAGGGTCCCCCTCACTGATACCCCAGTGCGGAGGCAGTGGTCAGTCTCTGTCCGTAGAGGGCGTAGGGGGAGTAGTAAGGTCCGGTGGCAGCGGGTACCGGCACTGGGGCACCAGGCGTGGGGAGCGGGCTCTTGGAATACGGGTGGTAGCGGCTGCTGAGTCCCAGTGCATGGTGGGGGCTGCGCAGCGCCAGGGTCCCCGGGCTGCCTGGTGCGCCCGATGTGGGGATGTGCATGTGACAAGCCATAGCTGCTGCGGCGGCGCTGGCGAGAGACGAAGAACTGGGGTAGCCAGACAGCAGTTTGTCTGTCCCAGGAAAGGCCGTATGGGTCCGCAAGTGGCTCAGCAGCTCTTCCGACGTGGCGAAGCGCTTGTCGCACGGCCCATTAGCTGACACCCAGTTGCAGATGTGGGGGAGCGGGTCGTTAGGGAGCATGAAACCATAGGGGTAGAGGGGGTGGCCGGCCAGGGAGGGTGGTGTGGCACCCGCAGCTGCAGCAGCGGTCAGCGAGGAGTGCACACCGTGCAGTGGGTGCGTGGGGTACACCAGCGGGTATCCCGATTTGAGCGCCGCGGCTGCAGCGGCCGGATCGTGCGCGCATGAGGCGCTGGCGGCCGCAGCTCCGGCCAGGTGGCTGGCGCAGTGGTAGCTGAGGCAGTATGGGTCCCGGCACAAACTGGCTGTCATCACGGACGGCGGCGACGCCCCGGCCAGGGGACTGGAACCGGCTGGCTTACTGCAGCCAAGAGAGCCGGCCGCAGCCGCCGCCAGCTGAGCCCCTACCAGGCTGCCAGGCTTGGTGGGGTCAAGTGCCACGCCGTGGGGCAGGAACTGAGGCGGGTAGCCAGCATAGGCCCCAGCCAGGCTGCCAGGGTAGGTCATACCCGCGGGGGGTAGAGGGAACACTGTCTGGCCCGGTTTGTAGGGAGACACGGGAGCTACCAACCCGGAGCCCAACACCGACGACGAGGTGGGCGCGCTGGGGCCAGAACCCGAGGTGGAGCCGGAAGAGCCGCCGCAGTCCGAGCCTAGAGCCTTGCCCCCTGGACCCCCGTCCGAGTGCTGGTTCACATCCACGTTAATTCCACCGCCGCAGCTAATCCGCCCGTGTGCCAGTCCCGCAGGTACCCCGTCCGCCGAGGAGCCCCCGGCGCCCTTGCTGCTGCCACCGCCGCCAGCTTCGGGATCTTTCTTGTCGTCCTTGCCCTCTGGGCCGCCCCCGGCGGAGGGCAGCATGCCTCCCGGCGAACAGGCCGAGGTGCTGGAGCTGGGACTGCCTGTCCTGGGCGTAAACGGCTGGCAGGTGGCGCTCGGTACCCGGAATCCCGACTTTTCCGCAGAAACACCCCCGCCGCCGCCGCCACCGCCACCTCCGCCGCCGCCTCCAGGCTCCTTCTTATCGGAGCCAGGCTTGGAGTAAGGCTTGAAACTCGACTTGTCTTCCACGCCGATGTCGCTTAGTTTCAGGGGGCCCGACTTGGCGTCCTTGTCGCCCCCAGTTCCGCCGCCTGCACCACCCGTGCCGCCCCCATTGGAGGCGACCGAAGAGAGTTTGGAAGAGGGCGAGGGGTCGGGCTTTCCTATCTGCGAACATGTTTGTGCCAGCAGCGCCAGTGGGCTCTTCTTGGCGTCCAGCTGCGGAGTCAGACGGTGAGGGGGTCACACAGAGAAAGAAGGGGAAACCCTTTAGAATCCCGACTTTAGGGTATTAATGCCCTCCGTAATAACCCGCGAAAAGCATTTCAACTTCGAGGCGCAATTCTAAGTGGCACCCCAGTTCACATCCACCCGCTAAGATTCTCGTCCTTGGGAAAGACGCCAGACCCCCCCCCCCCGACGACTCTAGGATTCTTCCCGTATTCTTTCAGCACTACTTATATTTGGAAACAACCTCTCGCAAATGTTTTGGTTTTCATCTCTTTAGATCCAGAACTGTATCCCCTTCCCGGCACACACTCCTTGATTCTAAAGAGCAACAAGGGCTTGAGCTGTTGGCGCCTCCGAGGCTGTGTAAATATACTAGCTTCTGGAGAGCTGGAGGAAGGCGACATTGGAACAGTATTCAGGCCCTTGTCAGCCTAGCGGCCGATGGGGGAGGGTTAGGTACTTAGGGACTATAATACAAAAAGGGCAAGTTTGGGTGGCTTTGCCCTTAGAATTTACATCCCATTCCATCTCGTTGCCCTTTCCGAATAAGGAGTGAGGAAACGCTATCCTTTTCTCCCATCCTGGAGCTGAATCACTCCGACGCCCCCCTTCCCCGCCCCAGATCTCCTGGGAAAGAAACCCCACAGGAAGGCAGTCCTGGTAGGGGTCCCAGCTTGCCCCGGAGAGAAGGTCCTTACCTCGATGGGACTGACGGGTGTGGAAGGCAGAGGTTGCAGATACTCTGGGTGCAAAATGTGGCCAGTCCGTGCCGTCAGCATCTTCAGCACCTTGATGGGCAGGCGGTTAGCCTGTCGCAGGGGATCAGAAGGGGGCACGGCGTGCACAAAAGGCTTGGTGCTGCCGGCCGGGGACGAGACTGAGCCGTGGCCGGAGCAATTTCCAGAGAGCGCGCTGGTCCAGGCAGGGTCCGCACTGCCACTACTGCCGCCTCCGCCGCTGTGCTTACTGCTTCTTAGGGCAGAAAGCGAGGGCGCTGTGCTCATGACCCACCCGCGCGCATGGGAGCAGCGGGGGGAGGGCTCCGGGACGCACGGGGCGGGCTCGGGGTTGCGCGCTCGCCCGGGGTGCGGGAGCGGCTGGATGAGGAGCTGGCTCGGCGGACGCAGGTGCCCCGCGTGCCTTCTCGGAGCCTGGAGCCAGAAGCGAATAATCCTGAGTGGCCCGCAAGGGAGCTGTAGCGGGGCAGGAGGAGCCGGGTGGAGTGCGGGAGTGCCCCGCAGTGCGCGGTGTCTGCCTAGGACTGCGCCCTGCGCTACGCTCTCCCGTCCCCGAGCCGGCGCTGCGCTCCGCGATGTGAGCTGCTGCCTGTCCAGTCGGGGCTCTGGCGAGGAAACTCACTTCAAAAGCAGCTGCAACAAGGGGGAGATTAAAGCCTTTGCCGCCTTCCAATCAAATGGGAGCCTGAGGTGATTGGAGGGTCAAGGGGATGTGACGCGTCCCGCGCCGCCGTCGCCGCCGCCGCCAGGATTCTCAGTGCTGGTTTTAATGGGCAGCTCCCTCTTCGCCGCCCCTCGGCTTGTCCCCTCCCTCGATTTCGCTACCCGGACGAGATGGACATTTATTCTACGTTTGCCATCTACCGCCTTCCTTCTTTTTCGTCCTCGTCGTTCTTCGTTTTCCCAGCTGGAAAACAAACTGAAACCTTTGGAGGGAGGGGCTGCGTATATTCAACAGACTTCGGGCGGGTGTTGAGAAGCACAGGCGGAAGTGTGGATACCAACTGAACGGTCGACTCCAGGGAAGCGTGGGTATCCGCACACCAATTTTTTTCTCAATTTCAGTAATTGAGATCTCGTGTGGTGAGGCCACCCGGGAAAGGAAAGCCGATGCCGGAGGAAGTGTGCCCGTCCGCTTGGATTTCCTGAAGTTCCGCAGCAGAGAAACCAGAAGCTAGAAGGGCAACGGAGGGGGTGGCTGCTCGTCCAGGCGACGTGCGCTGGGCTCTCCGCCTTTCTTGATCACGTGACACCCGAGGACGCGCAGATTGGGGCAGAAGAGGGGGTCACATGTTTCCCTGTTTCACACTCAGTCCCCCCCATTCTTGCTCTCCTTTGCTACCCTCTCTTTCCCCCCCCCCCCCCCCCCCGTTTCTCTGGGCATCTCCACCCCTCCATCAATTGTCAATGTGCCTCGACCGCAATCAATCAGTTATTTGTCAGCTCTTGTCAATCTGCCCGTGATTTATGTCAGCTTTTGTTGCTGATTACAAGGCGGGTGAGACTTGAAGAGAAAAAGAGAGACCGAGAGTGAGACAGAGGAAGGAAGAGACCGAGAAGGAACTAAAGGAGGGTGATAGAGGAGCAGCCTCCTGGGATGTGTGTGTGTGTGTGTGTGTGTGTGTGTGTGTGTGTGTGTGTGTCTGTGTAGGGGGAAGAGGTGCCCACCGTCAGGAAAATGAAATAGTGAGAGTTAAGTGCGCAGGTGCATCCAGGACGCCGAGTCGGACGCACCGGCCTGGAGTGTGCGCCTTCCCTCCCCGTGTTGGAGAGACAGACACCTTGGGGTGCTTTGATTTACCAAAGCACCCAAATCTGCTTTGGGTAGCAGAGTTCGGGGACTGCTTGGTATCTAAGAACAGAGGCGGAGAAGACGCCTAACACGGGAGGTTTTCTGCCTCTCTGGGATAATTCCCTCCCAGGCGTGTAACTTGAGGATGTCCGGCTGCTGCCCTCGGTAGTGTCCCTACCCCCAACTCAGGAACTTCTTTCCAAAGAGCCACACCACCAAAGTAGCTCGAGTCCTGGAAGTTACTGGCGGGGTAACCCTCCTTAATTCTGTGGCCCGGGTTCGTAACGAGGGTTGAAAAACTCCAGAGAAGAGGCCCGGCCATGTGCATAGACAGACAGGTCTCAGGCTCGCTCTTTCCTCTCCCCGGTCCTTCTCCACTACCCTCCGCGCGCCAACCCGACAGTTCTGGAAGCCAGGCCTGGAATTACCCGGAGTGGCTCGACCAAATATAGTGGATCGTCCAGACAGGACTGACCTGAGCCGGGAGAGCGAGAGGGAGGGGCGGCTGCCTGTGGGAACCGGTTCTTCCAGGGAAGCGCAGCGGGACTGCTGCGTTCCCCTCTATTTGTGCCGTCGCTCCGGTTGTTTGGAAAGAAGAGGGAGGCGCTGTGCGTGCCGCCCTGTACCTGGACCTAGGTGCACAGCGTGTGTGCACTCCAGCGCCGCTGGGCGAATACTCTGAACTTCCGTGAGGTCCGGAGCCAGTTCGAGGGTCACCTCCAGAAACTCGCTGAAGTAGAAGGGGGTGAGCGGAGGACACACCCCCTCCCTCGGACTTGAAAGACTTTGAATTTCCCCTCCTCCCACCCCACTTTTCCGAAGAGCTCTTCTTTTGTTGTCAAGTCCTTTTGATGAATGGTGGGGCTAGGAGCGCTGGGAGCCGGGAGCGGATCTGCGCCCTGTACAGGGGCGGGGGCCGAGCTTGGAGACCGGTTCCCGACTATCGCTCTCTCTGATCTGAACCGGGTACTTGAAGGGGTCTGGTTGGGGACTCCCTTCCCTTTGGCTTGGTAGCCCATTCCTCTCCCACCACCCCAGTCTCTTTTTCCCTTCTGTCTTTTTTTTTTTTTTTTTTTTGTCTCTCACTCCATGAGGGTAATGAGAACTTTCTGGAATGGGGATGAGTTTCAGAATTTTCTTGTAGGTATTCTTCCACTCCGTTTTGATTTTATTCCTTGATTCCTTAGGTTGGCAAAGTTAATGAGCTGGTAACTCGATTAATGCTAATTTGGAGAGAAGAGGTGGTTTGTGCTTGGAGCTGGTTTTGTGTGTGTGTGTGTGTGTGTGTGTGTGTGTTATTAACACCGACACTCAGGAAGGTTTGTGGTGCCCCTGCGACAATTGAGGAAGGTAAGTCTGAGACCGTGGTAAGATATCACGCAGGATTGTGACGGCTGCCTGATTAATTCCTGGAGATAAGGAGTCCCGAGTACAGTTTACTAGGGTGGCAGCTCCAAACTCTCTGCCGGGCAATGTGTCTGAAGCCGTTTGTAGCCTGCGGGTGTTAGTGCCCAACTGTGCCACCGATTGCGTGGCTGTGAAGGTGTCACCTATGGCCAACTACTGTGGTCCCAGCGTAGCAAGCTCGTCCTTGGACTGTCTGCCATTTTGGCCTCTCTTGGCTTAGGCCTGGACATCGAAAACTGGCGCTGTGGACTGAAGCAAGGGTAGCTGGAGTGTAGGCCGGGGGCGTCCTCAGTGTGAGCCCTTTCCTCCAATTCCGGTAGTTTTCTCAGTGCACTGGACAGTTCAGGGGAGGCCGCCCCAGCGCTTCGAGTCGGGTGGAAAGCTGGGCCGGCTCTTGCTCCAGCATGCTTACACGCGCTCATGGGTATGCGCCGTGTTCCGAGAGCTCCAGCCGTTCGCCGCCTGCGTTTACTTGGCTCAAAACTCAGCTCTGCAGGTCGGAGCGCACGGGGGCGCTTAGGGGGTCTGCGTTCCATTGGCTTTGGGGAAACACCATCATCCGATCCCTCGCACCTCTTAAGGGAGGCCAAATCCCTGAAGGCCGCGCAAGCTATGTAGGTGTGTGTGTGGTTATTAATTACTCCAGGCTAGGCCTAATTCCTCCAACCCTCTGAGGTGGTAGGCATGGATGTCCTGCGGATTTTATTTGCACACAAAGGACATGATTTGCTTTCTCTGAAAAAAAAAAAAAGGTGTAGGCATGTAGATATTTGAGGAGGTGGAGGAGAGAAGGCGGAAGGGAAGAGGGCTGAGGAAAAAAGTTTGAAAATGCCTTGAACTATTCACTGTCGAGATGGCTAATCAGTATTGAGGCCGGAGGGCAGGCGGGCCGCCTTTCACCGCCGCTTCCCTTTCATCTCTGGCTCGGCGGAGGCGCTCAATTAAAAGCCTATCAGTTTGTAAGTAAATCAACGCCTATCAGAGTTGTCACATCAAACAAAACGATTATTATTGCAGCCCGCCTCCCCTATTAATCTCCCTCGAAGATAATCCGCCTGACAGGTCAGGCCCGGCGAGCTGGAAAGTCTGGCCCAGAGCGCCCAAAGAGTCCTGGACTGGCACATGCCCCCAGGGGTCTCGGCACCCGGGTTCTGTTCCACCCAACAATCCCCCACCCACCCCTGAGGTGTGAGAGAAAGGGCAAGTGAGGCCGCTGGATCCAGACCCTTCTCACCAAACTACAGTTAGGCCAGAGATTCCCGGAGCCACTGAGGTGATGGTCAGGTCCGAGCCTAACAGCTTTTAAAACCAGTGAGGTTTGGGGAAGGACGGGGCGTGTGGCCTCGCTTATTCCTCGGACCTGCTTATTCCTTGGAGGTTCGCCCATTTGACTGCTTATTTTAAAATTTCCACTCTCTTCTCCTTTTCGTTTCTACTGCATTTTCTTTCTGGCTCTCTGAACCCTTCATCTCCGCTTTCCTTTTCTTTCTCTGTTTTGTCAGGGAATATTTCTTATTGCCGTACCCTCCCAATGTATAAACCTCTATACAGTAGTTATAGTCTCTAAAGGAGGGCATTCTCAGGGCCCGGGTTATTTCTCACCCAGCAGGAGTGCGTGCAAGTCTCAGGATTTCCTGCCTAAATGTCCTCTAGTTTCTTCCCCAACCGGGGACTTTCAGAGGATCTTCACCTTCTTAAGGCTTTTGTGCATTTGGGGACAAGGAAGTAATTCAGTCAGCACAGGAGAATTAAATGTGTGGACTGTGACAAGTCCCTGTTTTGGAATTAGTATTATTTTGCCTCGGAATTTCACAGTCCCAGCCTAGTTGACCTGGCCAATAGTCTCTCCAGTGCTTTGCAACTATCTCAAGACCCACAGGGCATTGGGATTTCAGCACTTAGTGGGGGAAGGAGTGCCTAGAATTTCTTAAGCAACTACACCCAGGTTACTGCTTCCAGGGGCTCACACTAGAGCCTCAAGGACTGGGTGGGGTTTGGCTTCTGAACTCCAGAAGAGTGGCCTTCTTCCTGGTGTTTCTGGCTTCCCACTCTGGTAATGGCTTAGGATTGAGCACCACCCACCCTTCTCTGGTTTATGCCCTTGTCCAAAATCATACCCAAATGTGGCTGCCAGAGCCAGACTAAGTCAGGACTAAGGGCTGATGGAAGTGTCTGAGGGGAAAGGGTTCTTTGGAGGGACCCCAGGGCCTGCTAGTCTAAACGACATTGTCTTCATCCACAAGAACCCTACAAGTACCCTGCAGTTGAACATCTGTACTGAGCTCTCAAAGCAGCAGCTATTCCTCTGAGAGTGAAGGCGGAGACTATCCAGCAAAACCTACTGCAGACTGCTTGGTGCACTGGGGTACAGGACACATAAGTGCCTCATTTTGTCCCCACTCTCCAGTCTTATGAAAATAATTTATTTATAAACCTAGAAATACTATATATTCACATATATGCATATATATGATGCACTGTGTCTCAGTTACCTGCTGGCCTGCTTTTGTTATGCATTTATTTAGGTCACCTTCACTGTGCTACAGATACTTAAAGAGCTATAGACAGGGCACTCCTCAACTCCGGCTGGAGGAGATATTCACTGGGTGGCTATTTAGACATAAGTTCTGTTTTGGGCCCCATGACACGCAAGCAAGGGATGTAAAGATACAAATATAAAAACAAAACAAAGGACTGCTTTATAATTTTCCCAACATAATTAATTATATGTGCACACATTTAGAATTTAAGAATATTTTTATCCTATAGTTCTCAATTTCTGAATTGCTATGTTATGTGCCCTTAAAGCCAGAAGCAGTAAGCGGTGTTACTACTGAGTGCCGAGAGGTTTGCGCCATTTTATCCTCACATGGATAAAACTTACACATGGCTATGTAATAAATTCAACCTTGTCATTTTTAGAATCGACAGAATTTCTCTGGTAGTCGTTGGTGCTACATGTAACCGATTAAGCCCAACCAGTAGGCGTCCAACTGGAAATGGCTCCTGACTGGCATGTACCCGTGAGCCTCGGCTTAGTCATTGGCGCGAGATGGCTCCCCATGCCCGAAGGTAGAGGCTACCCCCCCCCCCCGGTTTCGTGGCCTCTCGCTGCTGGTGCTGGGCCTAGTAGCCCCCACATCCTGGAGCTTCGGAAACCTCCAGGGCTTCTGCAGGGCAGAGTCCGCCCCCAGCGAAAACTGAAAGCAAATTCCGCCGTGCAGAGTCCGAACTTTGCTTCACCAAAGTTTTCTTCAGGCAATCAGCGGCGGCTTCGGGAGGACAGAGTTAGTGTGAACACACGAGGGCGGGTCCGGGTGGCCTAGGTTGGCCTGAGGCGCAGTGGAGGCACCCCTAGGTCTTTATTTTTGTTACTCCTTGGTGCCCACCTCCCAGCTCCCGCCAGATGATATCGAGTGCTTTCCAAACTGCTGCAGACGTCCAGCATGGGTTACAAGACCAGGAGTAACAGGAGAAGCAGGTTTGTAAGAGCTGTACAAAGTCTTGCCCCAAATCCTCCGCCTGTCCTGGGAAAATCTGAGACCAAATCACCTTCTGTGGGGAGGAATGTTTAGAAGTCATTCTGAGCAGTCCCTTGCCCAGCTCTCTGCCCTAACTTTGAATTAGGTTTAAGTAACCTGGGTCCACCTGTGCTGCAAACTTCCAGCTCCCGCTCCCCTGTCATTGGATGAGGGCGAATGCAGGGACTACTCCTGGATCGCCTCGGCCTCCAGCAATGAGTAAAGCTTGCTGGCGAGAATGAGTGAGTGCGTGGTTCCCACTCTTGTGTGGTTGCTCAGACTCTTTCAGCCAGGTGACCCCTCTAACTCGAGGCGCTTCCCTTTGAAATCCACAGGCTTGGGGTCTGAAAAAGGTGCAAACAGAGCGGTTGGACTCTGGCCGGGGCGACAGCCAGTCTCTCCGCAGGGCCTGTCCCCAGGCCGGGCCGTAGTGGGTGAGTGATGAGGGCAGAGAAGGGCGACTATAAATCGCGAGTGTCAGAGCGAAAAACTCTCTTTATTGTCTGCATGATGGATGGGCCCGGGGACGAGACACCAAATACTTCGTATCGCCTTTAAATGGGAACACATTTTCCGTGGCCATAATTCATGTTTTTTAAATAGAAAGTTTGAAATGTTGCCTATATTTCACCGGCCGTGACATATTTATGAATCGCTCCTTGCATGCAAATATCATTATTTAAAGCGACCCGGAGAGCTCGGGGGAGGAGGCACCCCTGGAGGGGGCGTGGGAGTGGTAAACCGGGGACCTGTAAATGGAGGGGGTCCATCTCCCTAAAGGGCAGATGATAGGGTTGCAGGGAAAAGCTGTGCCTGGAAGCTGAGCACCCCTTGGGGCTTCGTTCCCTTGGACGTTGACAACGTGGCTAGGCCTCCTGGGGAAGTCTGCTCGACTTGAGACCAAGTGCAAGTTTCTTAAGTCTCCTGCGGGGGAACCAGAAGATAATTTGCGTCCCTCTCTGAGGCCGGGATCAAAGCTGAAGCCACATTTTCCAAAAAAGAAGTAAAAAAAAAAAAGTTTAACAAACACAAGTAATAATAATAATAACCCAACATGCTTCGTGTTCTTTGCCATCGATTTTATTGATTTTTATTCTTCAAACCCTGGACTGAGTGCATTCGGGCGGGGCGTTCGTCAGTACTCAGTCACCACGCGGGGTGGGTGGGGGACAATTCTTGGGTGTCACCTCCCCCTCCCCCAGCTAAACATCTCCCAAGCACAACGGAGACTGCGCAAGACGCGGGGGGACATAAATGACCGGCCCTCAAGCTGAAGGGCTTCATTCTCTCCCCTTCTTTCTATCTGCCCAGTTCTAGCACCATTCCCGGGCTCCGCATTCTCTCTTCCCTTCACTGTCCGCGATCAATACAGTCTCTTCCTCTCTCATTTTCTGCACTCTCTCACAGTTGACAAGAGTGCTTGCTTGGCACCCATGAAACAGAAGGCCTGAGCTCAGTCCCCAGCACTGCCCCCAGTGAGATGCCCGGGAGATGCCCACACCTGCGCCCTTACTTGCCCACACTTTACCTGTGCCTTTCCCAGCGGCGCTAGCGGCCGCACGGAGAACCGAGAAAGGGTGGGGAGGGCGGGAAAGTGAGAGGGACGGGGAGCAGCCGGTTGCGCCCACCCAGGAACGTCTCTCTAGACTCGAAGCAGGGGCGCCGGTTTAAGTCGCCCTCGGACCGGAGCCGATTTGCGCTGGAGAGATCAGGCCCAAGGCTGGGCGAGCCTGAACCAGCCTGATGAAGAAGGGGCGGACCCAGCAGCACTTCCGCTGGGGTGGGGCCAGCGGGCTGCCGTGAGGCCACGCCCCCCGCCGCGTCGACCCGCCCCTTACTCTGGCCTGCTCCTGGAGAGTTTTTCAGTCCCAGCCTTAGGCCTGGCCCAAGTCCTGACAGCATAGGAGGGCAGTGGTAGCTCCCCTTTCCCACCTGCACCCACTTTCGTTTTAAATGGTGAAAGCAGGAGCCTAGGCCCGAGGTCGCACTTGAGATTTTATTCAAATTTGGTCCTTTGGTGGTTTTACCTGGTCCAGAGGCTTAATTTGGAATTCAACCATATGTCCCTTGGACTAGGTGGGTCTGAAAGGCAGGAACAAAACTTCTTTTTCCACATTAACTGTTTTTATTCAACTGTATGTTGTTTAATAAATCCACATCTCATTTAAAGACAGTGAATCTTCATGTGTAATCAATTAGCCAAATTACCTAAGTGCGAATAGTAGCTGGACTATGTTGTGGATGTGGAAACACAGCTAAGATGGAAAACAAGGACAAAAGGCTCGCACTGATAGACGGTGTTCTGTGTGAGCTCAGCCCCCACGGCCACTCCCCGAGATAGATGCCATGGACGGCCTGTTTTATAGAGAAATAGAGTTCGGAGAGGAGGAGTCAGCCTTGCCTTCCTTCACATTGCATCTCTCTCCTCTGATCCTGGGGACTCCAACTGCCCCGGGGCAAATCTGAGGTCTGGGATGTCCGTCCTGTTAACTGTACCCATCTGGAGTTGAGGCCATGCTGAGCCAGATGGTTTGTACAAAGAGAGGTGAGGTGGGGTGGTCTCAGCTCCCCACCTCCTGGAAAAGTTGACCTTTGAGTATCCTCGTGTCCCCTGATGTTCCAACCAGGGAGAGCAAGAACTCTCTCTCTCTCTCTCTCTCTCTCTCTCTCTCTCTCTCTCTCTCTCTCTCTCTCTCTCTCTCTCTCTCTCTCTCTGTGTGTGTGTGTGTGTGTGTGTGTAACAAAAACAGACAAGACAAAACAAAGCAATCCAGGGCTGAGAGCACACAGAGATGCTAGAGTGCTTGCTTGGCATGCCTGAAACAGAGAGCCTGAACTCAGACCCCAGCACTTACCGTAGAAAGGTCTGTTCCCGTAATCACTGTTTTTGGAGGTGGAGGCAGCCTGTACTGTATAGTGAGTTCCAGGTCAGCCTGGATGAGACTCTGTATAAAGAACAACAAAACTTAGCAACAACAATAAAAAACCCAAATAACAGCATCAATACCCTCGCCCTCAAAACCGTGTCTGCAAGTTGAACACAGCCTGGGGCTTGTTTCTCTTTTGTTTAAAAAAACGTGTGTGCTTCAGCTGTTCTTTGCAGCACATGGGTTGGTATCCCCTGGCTGGCCTGCTGTCCCTGGCCTTTGCTTCTTGCCCCCCACTCATCCGGGGCTCCCACTATCCCTGGCTTCCTTTTGATTGCTCAAATAGGCCAGACTTCTTCCCACCTCAGGGGGTCTACTGATGCCCTCTGTCCTCTTCATCTGTCTCCCCCTCTTTTTCCTTAGATCTTCAAGTGCACCCCACTCTTCCTGCACACTCCCCTCTCCTGGAGCCCTCAGCTACAACAAGATGTACTGTTGAGAATTTGTCTTCTTCCCACAATGGCGAACTCCAACGGGCAGAGCCTGGAGCTGTTTCTTGTAAGGAATGAATAAAGAGAAATAAAAATGTGGTCAACTGCGCTGAACGAGTGGATAATGGCATCTCAGGTTCACCGCACTTGGTGGGGGACACCACTAAGTGTGCTCACAGCCTGTTCTTGGTTTAGAGAGGGAAATAATGCAAATCATATTAAGAAATGGCTATGTTGAGTCCTTGTATTGTAAATGCTAATTAAGAGGATGCTGGAGGAGCACTGGAGAGATGGCTCAGTGGTTAAGAGCAATGGCTGCTCTTCCAGAGGACCCGGGTTCAATTCCCAGCACCCACATGACAGCTCACAACTGTCTGCAAGTCCAGATCTAGGAGATCTGACACCTTCGTACCAACACACAAAATAAATAAGTTAAATAAATTAAAAAAGGAGATGCTGGAGGAGTTAGAGAAGAGCAGCATCTTACTTGGGCTTTAAACTGGAAGATGTGCAGCTTGATCAGATGCAGAGGGAGCATGCCTTGGCTCATAACCCCTCTTCCCTGTGTTCAGCATATATACACATCAAGGTTCTATGACTCTGCTGGAAGAGCTGCCCACAGCCCAGCCTGGTGGCCCCTTTTCTTTTGGTCTCTTCACAGATTATGGCAATCTCTGTTTGTTTCTTTCTGTCTTCGGACTGAGTTGCCACTACAGCTGGCTCATTCTTCTGCCTGTCCTCACACTCTCTAATCCGCCTGTCACACCTGCCTGGTTAATTTTCCTGATTACATCATTCCCTCTCTCAGAAACCTTCAGTGACTCCCCATTGTCCATGCAGAACATTAACTCTTCAGAAAGTATGGCTTCAGAGCACGTATAGAAAGCTTTAAGTTGTACACCGAAGCTATGCATGCTCATGTCAATCAGGAGAATACTCAAAGATATAAAAAGAAAAAAAAATGATTCACCCCTCCAATCCCACCGAGGTACTCACTGTGAGCTGGTTTTGAGTACTTTTTTTTTTTTTTGTCAGGTTCTGGGGATCATGCTCAGAGGCCTGGTGCAGTCTAAGTACTTTACCCTAGAGCTGTAGCCCCAGCCATTACATAAACAACAACAAAATACATTTATTGTGTGTGTGTGTGTGTGTGTGTGTGTGTGTGTGTGTGTACACACACATGCACATGCCACAGCACCTATATGGAAGTGAGAGGACAGCTTTTTTATTTTATACTTTATTGTTTTTAATTAAACTATACACCCTCCCCTGACCCCCACACTCCCATTTGCTCAGGAGATCTTGTCTCTTTCTCCTTCCTAGGTGAATCCACGTATGTCTCTCCTAGGGTCCTCTTTGTTCAGAGGACAACTTTTAGTAACAAATTCTTTCCTTCTGCCGTGTAAGTTCTGGTGATTGAGGCCAGGTCTCCAGACAGCAAGAGCTTTATCCACTGAGCCATCTCACTGTCTGCCCCCGCTCTCCATTACTTTCTTTGAGACATGGTTTCCCTATATAACTCAGACTGGCTTCTAGTTTATGATCCTTTGATTCTGCCTCCTCAGAGCTGGCATTTGATACCACACTGAGAGTTTCTGTCTTTTCTGCCACGCTCACCTATATCTATGGGGCTGTTATACCATTGCTTATTTACACAAAAAAATATCTATAGGTTTCTCTGCAATTTCCTCATTCTTTCATGATAACTGATAAGCAATAGATAGACAGTTAACTTGTTTTTAAGATACAAATATGTATGTATAATGCTTATTCAAGTATTCAGCTCTTAGTGGGCAAACGGTTGCTACCATGGTTTGCTGTGGAATATTATTTTAAGCTGTGTTACATTTGTTTATGCTGTGGAACATTTGTTTAATGATGCAAAGATGTGTTGCATTCTTTTACGTTGCATTTGTTTAACTCTGTGAAGCTGTGATTCTTTGCCTGTCTAAAATACTTGATGGTCTAATAAGGAGCTGAACAGCCAATAGCAAGGCAGGAGAAAGAACAGGTGGCAGAGAATAAATGGAAAGAAACTCTAAGAACAAGAAGGGGAAAGAAGCAAGAGAACAAGGAGAGGAGGACATCAGGGGCCAGCCACCCAGCCTCCCAGCCACCCAACCACCTGGCCACCTAGCCACACAACAAGCCACGGAGAAAGAAGTAAAGAAAGGTATACAGAAATAGAGAAAAATAAAAGCCCAGAGGCAAAGGTAAATGGGATAATTTAAGAGAAGCTTGGCTAGAAACAAGCCAAGCTAAGGCTGGACATTTATAAGAAAGACAAGTGCGATTTTTTTTAAAAGAGAAACTACAATTTTTTAATTAATAAAATTTGTGCCTATATTTTTGCAACCAATGATTTTTTATTTATGTAGGATAGATTAACAAATTACAATAGTCTATTCAATAGCCAAAGTGAATTTTTTTGTTCTCTCCACACGTCCTGTATTTTTCTTTTCCTTCCTTCCTTCCTTCCTTCCTTCCTTCCTTCCTTCCTTCCTTCCTTCCTTCCTTCCTTCCTTCCTTCCATTTTTCAAGACAGGGTTTCTCTGTGCAGCCCTGGCTGTCCTGGAACTTGTTCTGTAAACCAGGGTGGTCTCTAACTCAGAGATTCGCCTGCCTCTGGGATTAAAGGTATGAGTCACTACTGCCCACGCCCTGTATTTCTTTTCTACTTCTGTCTCCTCTTCCTGAAATAGTCCTTGAACTCAACCAACTTCTAATCCTGCAAGGACCAAATCTGATAGTAGCTATGCTGTCCCTTCTGCTTTCCTTCCCACCTCAACATGACAATGTGTCAGGCTCAGGAAGTGGTTTAAGATTAGTGTAGACCAATCATAACTCTCCTGTCCTCTTCCCCAAGTACCGCTATAGCTAGGGATGGCTATGAGACCTGCTTGTGGTAAGTGGGGATCAAGGAGTTCAAGCAGGACAGGAATGCTGGGAAGTTCTCTTGTGACATCATCAAAGGCCATGTTGCAAATATTTTGGCCCTTCCCTCAGTTCTTGTTTTCTCTTCTCCCGTGAACTTGAACCAGACATCTAGAGCTGCAACCACTGTCTTATGACCACAAGGGAAAGTCTAAGTGGACTGCAAAGAGAGCCTCAATCTTGCTGTCACTGCAAAATAGAGCCATCTTTAGCGTTTTCCCCTTTCCAAAATCTTCCTTAAGGGAATAAAGTCTCTGTTTAAAGACTTAAAGGTTTTCATATTTTCAGCTGAATACCTGTTAACCTTCTCATTTAGCAAGCCTCTCCAGTAGGGGTACCCTGGAGTTACCAGCACAGTGATCAAAAAAGGTGAAACCTATTTTAGAGACTTTTTTTTTTTTTCATGGATGGGATGATGGTTTGGATGAGAAATGTCTCCCATAGTCCCCAGCTTTTGAATGCTTGATCCCCAGTTGGTGGTGCTGTTTGGTGGGGGGGCTTAAGGAGATATGGCCTTGCTGGAGGAAGTATCACTGAAGGCAGACTTTGGGAGTGTAAAGATTCAGGCCATTTTCAGTTTGCTCTCTCTGCTCTGTGTTTGTGGCTCAGGATGTGAGCTCTCAGTTTGCTGTGTCAGCCACCATGCCTGCTGTTCCCTCACCACCACGGATTTGTTTCCCTCTGGAACCATAAGCCCCCAATCAACCATTCCTTCCAGAAATTGCCCTGCTCATGGTGTTTATCACAGCAATAGAAAAAGAACTAATGCAGATGGATTTTGAAATAGCCTCAGAAGCAGGCAAACATTGCTATGAGATGACTTTGGTATTTTAGAAAGGTAGTTGAGTGTGGGAACCTGTAATCCAAGGCATCACAGCAAACTAGTTAGTCCTTCATGGTATTGCTGTTTCTTTTCCTTCTTGCACTTCCAAGAGTCTGAAACCCTTTCCTCTTCTGTGGAAAGCTGGGTCTGCTTCTGACCACTGATGCGAGGGGCTGCATCTTTCTTCTTCCTGCCCTGGCAACTGAGGCCCCACCATTGAGATCCCCTTCTTGGGTCTCTGATTTCCAAAGGGGGAGCAGAGGATGAAGAATCATTTGGAAACCGTTATTGGAAGCACTGAGGCTAGCAGTGATCGTGCCTGCCTGGGGAGGCAGAGCAGAGATACCAGCCGCTGCCATCCATGTAATAACGGTGGCCTGGCTGGTCTTGTGCGGTAGCGTGACCAGCTCCATCTCCAGTTGCTAGTTCTTGCCCCATGTGCCCAGGCGCCGCTCCCATGAACTTCCGATATCTTGGTAGTTTTCCCCGTTCCCTCTTCATTCAGAGTTAGTCTCTGTCACTCACAACCAACAATGTCAACTGATTTCTTCACAGTCTGGCTCACTGGGTGCCTTCTAAACATACCTGTTGGTGATTATTTCTAGATTGTGCTGTGGGCTCCATCAAGTAGCTTGGTTAAATGCCTCCAATCTAGCCAGGCGATGACTTCAAATGAAATATATGTTAATATTCAGCTTGGGTTCTACCGAACTGAGTGAAGAGAATCATACTGAATGGTTATATTGCATTTGAATATTTTTGGTATCCCAGGCACTGCTTGGGGGTAGCTTCAGGACACTGCCCTGTTTACCTCTTAGCAAAGCCATGCATGGGGAACATTCTTATCTCTGCCTTCTTTTTCTCCTTTACTTCCACCTCTTCATGGATGGCACACAATATGTCTGATTACAGTTTCTAAGCATTAAAGGACACTGCCAAGATCCTGAGGTGAAAATCCACCCTGATTCTTCCCAGCAAGGCTTATGAGCTTAAGTACCTCAGAGTACACACAAAATGTTGCTGGAATTTTCCTTCCTGGAGACCCTGTTCTGGGTCTAGCACCCATCTCTACTTCACACAAACTCAGCATGAGTTTCAGCCTGTGACAAGCTTGGGCACAACTGCTTGGATTGGAAAGGCAACATCATTATGACTTTCTATACTAGTCATGTGGCCAGGTGAGGATCTTGTCCTCTAAACTTCCCACTTCCTCCTCTGCAAAACAAAATCAGTAATGGTCCCCACTTCATACAGTCAGTAGGGAAATCAGAAAGAGAGTACTGCCCCTGACATGCCTGGCATGTGGAAAGGGCTCGTGACTGCCATTACTGTGATCATCTGCCTGCTCTTCCTGACCCCTGACCCCTTGGAGTCCTGTCTGCGCCTCTTGTCTGGCTCTTGATTCTCTGCTAATTGATGGTAACTTTTATTAGCTATTTAAATTCTAGTTTAACTTTGGGCTTGTGTGTGTGTGTGTGTGTGTGTGCAACTTTCCAATTAGATCTTGAACTCCTCTAGGCTTGAGCTAGATGGATTCTTTTTATAGTCTCAAAACTGACTACTTAGCAGTGGGCTAACTAGAAAGCACTAATTAACGAACCTTTATTAAAACTAGTCATAAAATGTCCAACAACCACATAGTCCTTTGATAACCCTTAATCCTCACCTCAGGCCTTTCAGGCATACACTGTCATGCCTCTTGTGCAGATAAGGAAACTGAGGTTTTGGGGTAAAATCACTTGTCCTTTATGGCCTCCAAAACACCCCCTTTCAGAAATTCTCAAACTCCTCCCTTCTTGAACTCCATGCGCAGTCTCTTCTAGGCCAGTCTAGATCTTTGTCCATGGCCCGTGCGGAGGGCGATGGTGATAGCGTATTCAGTTTGAAAAGCTGGTTCTGAAAGAGCGAGGGTATGTACATGCAGAACCTGTTCTCTCTGTAGCAAGTGTGCTGCCAGCATCTGCTGGACCACCGATCCTCTCTGCGACAGGCTGTGGGCGACTCTACCGTTCTTCTTGCTTACCCACAGTTTCTGCTGCAAACATGCATTGTCCCTAAAAACAGGGAGCTAAAGATGTGACTTTGGTCCATTTACTTATTTAAAAGGAATGAAGATAGTTGCATCTTGATGAAAATATTCTATGGCCTGCCCATCCTATGGGAAACAATTCTTTCTTTTCCTACCCTCCCTCCTTGCGCTTTCAGCCAGGTGGGAAGAGCCCCTTCCCTGGAACTTATTAGTCACATAAGTGAAATGCTGGGGTGGGTTGGAGAGGGAGGAGTGATGGGTGTGGGGTGGGAATTTGGGGAGTCTTTTATTCCCTGCATCTCAAAGGCTGTCAGGCTGTTGAGGGGTGGAAATGACTGGTAATTAGTGAACCTCCCTGCTGCACACACTAAAGACACTTCACAGTCTCTGTGACCTCTGCGCCTGGTGAGGCTTTGTTATGTAGATATTCTTAATTGGGTGAATCACGTACTGCAAACAGCCTAGGCAAGAACGTCTTAGGCTCTGCTGCCTTGAGGCTTCAAACCAGGGTTCCAGCAGGTGCGTGGTGGTTGGGCGTGAGAGCTGTTGGTAGCACATCCAAGGCCCCTGTGTAACTTAGTGCACCTCAGGCATCCTGAGTGTGGAGGATGGCATCCTAGGGCCTCCTCTTTCTCTTTTTCCCAGCTTATTGATCACATGTTCTGAGCAGGTGCTCAATAGATTTCAAAAGGATTCCCTACAGTCAAGGGATGACCACTTACACATGGGTAGACAGACCACCATAGAACAGCAGGCATCAGTGTGGAGGGTCACTAACAGGGAAGTTCAGACCCTGGAGGAATCACTGACAGCTGGTCCAGAGGGGAAAACTTGTTCGTGGGGTGAGGAGAATTTGGGAGGGCCTCTCATGAGAGTGAGTACCAGAACATGAGACATCCTCAGGTCACTATCCTTGGCTTACTTCTCAGAGGAGCACAGTGCACTGTGGGAGTGACTCACAGGATCCCATCGCTGCTTCTCCCGGAGGAGGACGCAACATAATGAGACATAGAAGTTCCAAGCGGCACTGGTCACTCCGCCCCATATGGTGCTTTGGTGGATGACATCATAGTGGTTCCTCCAACCTCTGCCCCTGAACTCAAACAATAGGCTGCCATGTCGGCAGACACCCCCCCCCCCCAGCCCCTCTCTCTACTTTCTCCCTTGAGTCCTCACCGCTCTTCCTGGGAGGTAAGGTGTGTTCTGAGAGCCCGTGACCCCTCTCCCATCTAAATATCCCCAACAAACCAATGGCTCTGAAGCACAAACACCATGGTTCCTGCCCTGACATTGTCCTCCAGGCTAGCCCTCGGCTCTTTCTGTCAGGTCTCTGCCTGCCTTCTTTTCTGTCCATATTGTCAAGGCCAACAGTTACTCCCGTGTGTCCATTTCTATATTAGCTCTTAGTTCTGATTTCTCTTCATCGTGAGTGCCTCAGACGTAGCTCATCATTTCCTTTTTATTCCTTACTCATGAAAATGACAAATTTATGTATAAAATTAAGATAGTGAAATTCCTGTCTGCCCAGAGTCATCCGTCGTCACTGCTGTGTTTCCCTGCCATCTTTTTCTCTGAACTATCTTAGAGCTGCATGTGCTGTGTTGTTTATCCCTAATTTCTTCATTTTGCATCTTCCAGGTCAGTGGGTAGTTTCTTATAAAACCATGGTACAATATGCCCCAAAGTAAGAAAAATCAATGGTAATTCAGTATCATCAATCATAGCTCCAAACAGTTCAGATTTAAATGTTCCCAGTTGTGTCTGAAATGCTCTTGTAAGCTTTTCCTCCAGTTCCACTGTCCACTCATGGATAAGGGGTTGCCCTTGGCTTCCCCTCTCTCCAAGGTCTCACAGCCCTGGCTGCTATGGAACTCACCATGTAGTCTAGGTTATCTTCTACTTATGATATTCTAGTTTCATTGCTGGGTTTTCGGAGGTGAGCCACCATGCCTGGTAAGAAGTTGTCTTGTCTCGTTAGCTCATTTTATCTCCCAGATTCTTCTGTCCCATCTCCACCTCATTCACGTTTTGGACAGCTTAGCCCAGTTACGTTGTAAAATACTCTGCTTTCTGTATTTGTTTTTCCAGTTAAATATGTTGCTAAGAACAACATGCAAAGACTGTATGTGAACACTGCCCACCTGATCACATCAGAATCTACGATGCCAGGCCGTTGGAGATGCTGTATGTTGATTGGAGTAGTGACTGAGAAATCTCTCCACTGTCAAGATGTCTCTTCCCTTGTAACTTAAAGCAGTCATCTGTCACATGATACTCAAGCCTGTGTGAATCCCTCATTCATATAGTGCTTTTGCTACCCATCTCAACCGTGGCTGTACTGGCAATGACATGGGAATCTTTTTTTTTCCTTTATTGACTTAGAATTCTCAACTTGCTTTTGGCCTTCCCTTACCTCTTTTGTTGCCCCTCACGCTCTGTAGGGTTTTTCTAATCCTCCTTGACTTCCAGTTCTTGGTGTGCACTAAGGCCCAGGCTCCTCTTTTTGGGCTTTATATGCCAAATCTAGCTTTCTATGGCCATTTGTATTTCTAACTCTAGTCCAGATCATCTCCCAAACTCTGCAACTATCTCCAATCTCCACTTTGTCTCTCTACTTAAATCTCAAAGTCATCTCAAATATGTCCAAAAATAGTACTATGCTCCCCTCTCCCTGCCTAACAGTGTACATGCAGCTCAGTGTGACTGTTCAACCCTTCCAGTTGCTTAACCCCAAACCGTGAAGTCTCCTTTAACTCCTGGGTTTCTTATGTTTTCCTGTTCAAGGTATCAGCAAATTCAGTTGATATTGTCTTTAAAGGCGTCCTTGCGATATACACTGTCCATAGGGTTCCTGTGATAACCTGCTGTTTGGTCCCCTGCTTCTGTCCTCTCTCCATGGTCACTGTTAGCACAGCAGCCAAAGCAATCTGCAGAAAAGTTGCTCAGGGCTTCCCAGAAGCAGAAATTCTAGTGCGAAGTCTGTCTATACCAGCAGGGCACTCCCCACCACTCCCCACCACGTGACTTTATTTACCATGGTTTCATCTTTCACTTCAGCTGCTCTGCCAGCTCCCAAACTCCCTGGCATCCTACTGCTTCAGGGCCTTTGCCTCTGCCCTACCTGTTGTTGGGAATACCCCACCTCAAGTGTCCACATGACTCTCCCTTACTTCCTGTAGTATTTGCTCCATCCCTCTTTCTCACACTGACCTTTCCTCGTCTCTTGTTTTATGTCTCTCTGGCACATCTGTTCCACGCATGCTCTATTGCTCTCCAGAACACTCCTCACCACTTGATGTTGTTCTTATTTACTGAAAATAAGTGCTGTAAGGTCAGACGTCCATACCAGGCTTTATTTTACATAACAACCACAGTTTTCCTTCCCTCCCCTCCTCCTGCTTCCCTTCCCCCACCCAGACATCCAGCCACTCCTCAAAAAGGGTAAGAACTCCCATAGGGGGGAGTCAACAAAGTCTGGCATATCAAGTTGAGGCAGGACCAAGCCCCCCCCCCCCCCCCCCCCCCGCCATATCCCAGATGAGCAAGATATCCCTCCATAGAAAATGGGCTCCAAGCCACTTCATGCACTGGGGATAAATCTGCTCCCACTGCCAGTGGCCTCACAGACCGCCCAAGCCACAGAACTGCCACTCACATCAGAGGGCCTAGTTTGGTCCTGTGCTGTCAGTCCAGAATCAGTGAGCTCCCACTAGCTCAGGTCAGCTGTCTCTGAGAGTTTCCCCATCACGATCTTGACCCCTTTGCTCGTATAATCCCCCCTCCCTCTCTGACTGGACTCCAGGAGCTTGACCCACTACTTAGCTGTGGATCTTTGCATCCGCCTCCATCAGTTACTGAACGAAGGTTCTATGATGACAATTAGGGTGGTCATCAATCTGATTACAGGGAAAGGCAGTTCAGGCACCCTGTCCCCTTTGTCAGGAGTCTTAACTGGGGTCATCCTTGTGGATTCTTTGGAGTTTTCCCTAGCATTTCATTTCTCCCTAAGCCCATTAATGGTTTCCTCAACCAAGATATCGCTTTCCTTGCTCTCCTTCTCTGTTCCTCCTCCAACTCAACCATTCATTCCCTCATGTTCTCTTCCCCCTTTCCCTTCATCCCTCCCAATTTACTTGGGAGATCTTATCTATTTCCCCTTCCCAGGGGCACCCATGCTTGTCTCTCTTAGGGTTCTCCTGTTACCTAGCTTCTCAGGGTTTGTATCACCAGGATTTAAGTTAATGTTAGGTATATAGTATGCTATGTATATATATATAGTATATATATATATATAGTTGCATACAAATATTGAAAAGAAGTATATAACTTTTAAATATTTGAAAGTGTGTGTGTGACATTCTTATGTAGTCTAGGCTAGCTGAGGCTGATCCTAAACCTTTGGTCCTCAGACCTTCACCTCTCTGTGCTGGGACTGCTTTAAATTTTATTATTATTTTTAGTATCTTTTGAAGTGTTACCTAGACTTGCCGTGAACTCCTATTCTTAAATCATCAGCCTTGTGAATTCCTGGGTCCACAGGCACATGGCACTGAGCCTGGCTATTAAATATTTTTTGAATGAATGAACTGACTCCCTAGTACCTCACCATAAACTAGAAACATTCTTGGTTCTAATTAAGCGGTAATAGTCTAACATGCCCACATTCTCTACTGGATGCTAGTAGCCAGCGCAGTGAGATGGACAACTGGTATACGTAGGACAGGAATGCGAGGTTGATAGCTTAGTTAGGGTTTCTGCTGCTGCAACAGAACACCATGGCCGAAGAGCAAGTTAGGGAGGCAAAGGTTTATTAGGCTCAACTTCAGCATTGCTGCTTACCACTGAAGGAAGACAGGACAGGAGCACAAACAGGGTTCGATCCCAGAGGCAGGAGCCGATGCAGAAGCAATGGAGGGGAACCTCTTACTGGCTTTCTCTCCCTGGCCTGCTCAGTCCACCTTCTTATAGAACCCAGGACCACCTGCCCAGGGATGGCACTACCACCATGGGCTGGGCCTTCCCTCAATGACTGCTAAATGAGAAAATGCATTACAGCTGGATCTCATTCCGGCATTTCATCAACTGAGGCCCCTTCCTCTCTGATGACTCTAGCTTGTGTCAGGTTGACTCACAAAGCCAGCCACTACAAGAGTGTAGCCATTAGACAGAAAACTGAGACTTGAGGCTAGTGTGACTCATGATCCTTGCCCTTTCATGTATGGCTATGCTTGTGATGCGTTTGTGAGGGTCTTTGGTGCAGCCATGTGTAAGGACTGACACATAAGGTGTTTCCCTTCTCAAACACACCCCAGGCCCTCCACAGGACTATAGATGACCCATGTCCCCCACCTCAGCTTCAGCTCGGGGTCTCCAGGCCTTAGCCCACCCATGCTTTGGAAGCAAGAAGTACACCAAATCTCTTCCGTTTAGAAACTTTTATTTATTGTGTGTGTGTGTGTGTGTGTGTGTGTGTGTGTGTGTGTGTGTGAGTGACAGCCCTTGGGGTGGCCAACTCTCTCATTCTACCGTGTGGGTTCCAGGGATTGAACTCAGGTCATCAGGCTTGGAAGCAAGCACCCATACCGGCTGAACTATCTTATCAGCTTTAGGCTTCTCTTCCCGTTGGCTAGGGTGTGTGATGTTCTGTTCTATGAAGTACCAGTCAGGCTTAAGTGGTGACACCAAGAAGTCAGGCACAGCCTTGTATTTGCCAGTCCTTCTTGCTGGGAGCCCTTTCTTCTAGGTCTTTCTGTGGCAGGCCCCATGACAAGGTTCTGATTTCAGGTAAAGTATTTCCCTCTTGGAAGAGCCTTTTTCAGGACATCCCACAGCTGCTCAAGGTTGTGGTGTCTGAATATCACAAAAACCACTGTTAGAGGCAGGGAGGAGAGCTCAAGTCCCAGGCAGGTGTGCCCGGAAAGGCTGACTATTGGAACCATTGACACACTGCCCAACCAGCTCCCACTCCCCTATTCTCCATGGTACTTTCGTCTACATAGCCTACATCAGTGTATCTGGAAGGGTGTACTTCAAACACTCAAAGTCGTATTCTGAGCCTGGTGGGCACCTGTCTCTCCTTTCCAGAACCTAAGTCTCACAAGTATCCTAGGGACAATATCTAACTTGTTCCACTTGCACCCCAGGGCTTAGCACATAGATAATGCTTTATAATATCTGCCAATAAATGTTTTATTTTGGAGAGGTGTGCACATTTTCATCTTTCTTCATGTTTGTCAGCTTTCCGGTCTGTAGCGAATTTCCGAGACAATATCTTGTAAAGATGAAAGGTTTCTTTTGGCACCTGTTTTAGAGGTTTCAGTCCATGTGGATGAGTCCTTTGGTCTTTGCCCCATGATGACACATCTCATTATGGCTGGGGAACTTCCCACTGGGATTCACCTCTTGAAGTCTCTACCATCTCCCAGGTGTGCTGTGTAAGTCTCCCAGTCTTTAACATGCAGGCCTTGCAGGGCACCCCAGGTCCAAAAGATACTGGCCTGGAATGTGGCTCAGTTGGTAGTTTGTCTGGCATGCATGAAGCCCTGAGCTGGCTCCTATACTAAATATACTGGAATGTTGTTTCATTCTGTTACTCCCAGGAGGACCAGGAGCTCCAGTCATCCTCGGCCACACAACCAAGTTGGAGACCAGCTACAAAAGACCTTGTCTAAAAGATACCAAGGCAAACCAACCCCCAACACACACACACACACACACACACACACACACACACACACACACACACACACACACTCTAAGGTTTGTTTGCACTTGAGGAAATTTCAGCTGCATCTTTATCATCTTTATCATGAATTTCCTGCTAGTTAGTGACAAAGGTGGCCTTCACCCAGTCCAGGACATGACCACCAGGCCACACCAGGTCCTCATTTGTCCTCAGCCTCCGGAGCTGGTGGTTTCAGGTGGGTAGGTGTTGTTGCTTCTGTTCACAGCTCCATGGTCTGAAAAAGTAATAAGAGACTTGGAATTAACATCAGAAAATCCTTGCAGAACTCTCACGTGTGCATTCTTATTATTGCCCTCCACGTATTCTAAAATAATCCAGGTAAATAATTATGAAAATAAATCTCAGCAACAATTATTTTATTTCCAGGAATGCATTTATTCACCATCATCTCTTTAGAGGCATGACAAATTGGAACTCTGGGTGGTGAATACAATTTGCAACTAGGCAAGATAAGTAGAGAGAAATGAATGTGTATCCCTCGGCGCTCAGAAGGAGAGGATGGGCACTAATAGCCATTTCCTTGCAGATAGAACTTTGAAAATGTTATTTCTGATCCATCAGAGTGGAGCTCTGGGTGAGGAAAATGGCTTCAACCTGACAAGAAGTGATTAGATGTGAAATGGCACCTTCAAGTCCTCGTCCCGGCCTCCTCAGCCTGACACAGTGGGACGCAGGAGTCCTGTTTCTTAGTCACGATGGGATCAGCTGTTCATTTGCTGGTTAGGGTGGGCAAATACGTTGTATTCTCTAGGCTTTGGTTTCTTCAGTGAGCAGTTGAAGTAGGTTTATCTCCCCCTCTGTCCCTCTCCCCCTCCGTCCCCCTCTCACTCCGTCCCTCCCTCCCCCTTCCCTTCTTTCCTTTCATATTCATTCCTTTCCAAGATGGTCTCCCACTCTGGCTTGGAATTCACCATGAGCCCACCATGCATTGGATTCATGGCCATCCTCCTGACTCAGCCTCTGAAGCTGAATGCTGGGATTATAGGTGTGAGCCACCAGGCACCACTTTGGAGCAGCTGATTTCCAAAGCATCCAGTTTTGGACATTTGCAAATCCTAATTCCTGGAGAGAGAAGGAGAACCTGCTGGCTGAACTTACCTCCAAGTTCTATGAGTTTAACTGAGTGCCTGAGGTGGCCTTTCTCAACTTCTAAACCACGGGATCTCTGTAAGTCAAGCTGGGGTTCAGGAAAGGCACCCCTTCACTGGAAATAGACAGTCGGGGTGGATTTTCTTATCTTCATCCTCCTTTCCTCACCAAAGTCTAGCACGAACCTTTTTCTTCCGAGGCACTGATGGCTCACCTCCTAAACCACTTGAGACTTGGAGTAACCTGCAAGTTCCGGCAACGAGCCTGAGGTGTGATTCTCAGCGCTGCTCTCAGGGTCTGGTAAAGTGATGCTGAAAGCAAGGCAGAGATCGCAGTGGCAGGGCCAAGTCTCCTTTTGCCCACTCTTTCTATATCAGTTTCTCTGTTTCTTATTTTTCTTATTTTATTTTGAGACTGGGCTCTCACTATGTAGCCTTGGCTAGCCCGGGCCTACTTACTAAGTGGTCTGTGCTGGCCCCTATCTTACAGAGATCTTCCTTCCCTTACCTCCCTAGAGCTGAGATTAAAAGCATGTGCCACCATGCTCAGCTTTTTTTTTTTTTTTTTTTTTATTTTTAACTGCAAAAGCAGTACATCTATGCCACAGGAGAAAGGGCGGGAGCCCCCCCTTCACCCCACCTTTCCCAAACTCTTCTTCTCCTGGCTGTTTGCATTTCAAAAGGTAAACAACTGCCTACCAATTTTGGATTTTGAGATCGGGCCTTACTATGCAGCCCCAGTTAACCTTTGTGATTTTCTCGCCATTATAGCCTCAGACTGCCAAAGTATAGACATGGATCAAGTCTGGATCCACAGAACTTCTTAAGACCCAGGGCTAAGGAGACAATTCATGGGTAAATTGCCTGCTGAGTATGTATGGAGATCTGAGTTCAGATTGCCAGCACCTACATAAAAGCCAGTCTGGTCAGCCTGTGCGTCAACCTATGCCCCAGTGCTGGCACAAGGGCCACCAATATAGTTGGATCCCTGGAGCCCATTGGCCACTCAGCCCAGCTCAGTCTCAGTGTACTCCAGGTTCCATGGAGCTCTTGTCTCACAGAACAAGACACCTGAAAAGGGCACCGAAAGTCAATCTGTGCCCAATACATGCATGCGTACACTTTGCACGTACTGTGTGCAATCCGTGTGTGTACATAAACTATACAGACACAGACACACAGACACACACACACAGCAACAACAACCTCAACAACCATTAAATCCTAAAGAGAAGGAGAGTAGAGGCTCTGAGGAAGAAGCACGGTAAATTTAACAGGAAATATTATTGTAGAAGGGGTTCCCAAGCTGGACAGTCTGATGGCACACAACATACATTTAAAAGGTATTTGTGGTTCTTGCTGAGGGATACTGGAAGTGTTTGGGAGCTTCGATCACCTTCTGTCCTCCGCCATAGGCGCACAAGCTTAGAAGAGGCAATACAAGCACCCTACTCTTTCTCGCATTCCTCCCTCTGTCCCTGAGGTCTGAAGGGGACAGATGCAGTATCAAGGAGCATCTGGTAGTCACATGGCTAGGTGATTTTTTCTCTCTCAAAGCTGAGGTCTGAGTGTATAGAACTCGAACCAGAGGCTGGAGCATGATGAATAGCGACTCCCATTTCCTGGGAAGCAAGGTGGCCAGGCTGGAGACAATGTTGGGAGCTGCGGAACTGGCTCTGTCCTGGTCTCTGCTGCTAAGGCACAATCTGAAGATTTAAGGGACCAGTTCCTGTTTGGTTGGTCCTGGCTGACCCCAACATCAACTCCCTTGACTGAAAATAAACAGGATCTTCCTTTGTGTCCCCAGGAAGGCAACAGAGGAAGAATTCCAAGGGGAAGGGCCTCTTCTGCCAAGGAACAACAACAAGGGTGACAGTGGGAATACAATACTTCCTGCTTCCTCCAGGGTGGCGAGGAAAGGTACCCTTGTGTGTGCTGACCCTTCTCTTCACAGGCCCCTTCAGAGTGCCAGAGTCATGGGCTCGGAGGTCCAGGTCATGCTTGGTTTGAACTTACTGTTTTGTGGGCCTCATGAGTATTCTTATACACTCTGGGCTATGCCTTCTTAGGGGTTCAGAAAACACGACCACAGTGACAGCATCTCTTATCGATACAGGATTGCAGATATCCCTGGGCAAACTGGACCATTTTGACGGAAGGCTGTGTGTTAGCTGAGGATGTCCCCAATGAGGCTGGGGATTGGAACAGCAGGAGAAGGGAAGCTGTGACTCTCATCATAGAACAGGCTGGTGAGAATCAATAGGGGCCCCAAGTGAGAGGAGGCTTGCATGATTCTCCCTTTTCTCCTAGTGCGCCAGGGGCACGGGAGGAGTTGGCTCCCCAAGCCTCAACAGGGCTTGTCTTCCTCGTCCCCTCATAAACGCCTCCATTCCACAGGAGAGTTTGTTAGCCTCTGCTGAGGTTCCGAGGCAGGGTTTATCCTCTTCTCTGTGAAGAGGAAGGCCACTTCATTTCTCTTTTTGTTCAATCAGAGGGAAACAGAAGGATGTCCTCTCCTTCCCGTTCCAGTATCTTTGGTCCAGGAAGATAGGACCTTTTTCTCTTGTCCCTTCATCTCTACCTCTTTTCCTCCTCCTTCTGCCCTCCCCGCCATTGTTCTTCCATTCTGTGGCTCAGCCTCCGGAAGCTGATGGGGAAAAGCAGAGGTAAATCCCCTTGTTTCAGCCTGAGCCTCTGACAGCTACATAGAGAAAAACCACTAACACGATAGTTTGAATGCTTGTGTCCTAAAGTTCATATGTTGAAGCCTTAACCCTTTGAGTGTTAGGAGCTGGGGGGTCTTTGGGAGGGACGGGGTCATGAGAGTGGAGCCCTTGTGATAGGATTAGTGCCCTTAGCCCTTAGGCTAGCTTGTTCCTTCCAGGGACACAGGGAAATGCAGCTGCCGGTGTTCCAGCACGAGGGAATCTGCTGGCACTGGTCCCAGAATTCCCGGCCTCCATAGCTAGGAGGAATAACTAACTATCTGGTTCTCAGTTTGCCATCTAGTTGACAGAGCTTGGTGCTAGCAGCTGGAATAGTCTGACAATCACTCTGATCAAGGACTTTCTGTAGTTCCTCACAGAACACACGAAAGCCTCCCTCAGATGGAACTCTTCGGGTTTGCTTTGCAATCTCCCCATGATCCTTGCACATACTGTCAGCTGGCTTTCTTGGTAGGGTCACTGAGTGGTGACAGGAGCCGCTAGGGAGGCATCCCCAGGCCAAACTAAAATCTCTTACAAGTCCAGGCAGAGGGTAGGAAATGATGGGGCTGTAAGGAAGAGATATTTCTTTGAAACACTTTTGTTATGCTTTATTATTTATTTTGTGTATAACACATATGCACCAAGGCCTCCCTCCCTCCCACCCTCCCTCCCTTTCCTCCTTCTCCTTCCTTCTCCCTTCATTTTGTGTGCTAGGGATGGAACCTAGGGCACATGCCAGGCGAGCTCTTTACCAATACCTCCAGCCCTGTAAGCGATATTGAAGATCATGTTATGGCGTGGACTATTAGGAACTGAATGGGATGCCCTGGAAGGTTTTGAGTTTTGAAATGATCCCCTGAGATTCTGCGGAGGAGGGAGCAGCAAGGAGACAGTGTGTGAAGGGACACAAGAGGGGTCCCTGTTTCTGCACAGGCTTCTGTGAGTCACTCTCTGCTAAGCAGGTTGAAGTGAGAGGTGGCAGGGGAGGGCAGAGGGCCGTGACTGCCAGGGCACTGAACTATCTCTTCCCTGTCAGGCAGGGAAGGCAGACTCTTGCGGACAATGGGTGAGGGAGAATGAGCTGTCCTCAGGGCATCAGGCCTTGGGAGGTTCCCTTCCATCTTCTCTCTGGAAAGTAGCTTTCTGTTTTTGCCTGTCACTCTTGGCATTTCCAGGAACTTCCTGCCTTTTCCTAGCTCCACTTGGCGATGGCCTCTCTTCCTAAGGGACATGTGTGAACGACAGGGGCATGCAGGCCAGCCTTCAGAGGCCAGCGCTGCCCATCACCAGGCTGCCATCCTGGGCCTGCCTGCCTGGACAGAAGAAGACGCTCGACCACAATCATAGCTGTCAGCATCAGTCGTATAGCCTGTGGCTTTTAAGTGTTGCCAAGACACAGGGGACAATGACAACCAGAGCACTGTGACCGTTCTCTTGTGTGGAGCTGGCGCCCGCAGTCATCTGTAGGTCTATTGAGCTGTGGTACCTGCCCTGAGAGTGAGATTGGGACTCAGTCTCTCCTTATCTAGTTGAATGATGTTAGCATCCATCCGTGAAAAGGATAGAATGGACAAGTCCGGGGCTCGGTAAGTGATGCTTCACAGAATTAAGGAGAAGGGGCAGGGCGGTAAGACTGTCCGGCTGGTAAAGGTGCCTGCTGCCAAGCCCGATGGCCTGATTCAGTTCTCCTGGACCCATAGCATAGAAGGAGAGAACCAGCTTCTGAAAACTGCTCTCTGACCTCTTCGTGTGTGAATATGCATATATGTCACAATGGGTGCATGTGTGCACGCATACACGCGTGCACACACACAATGTAATAATAATTTAAAAAATAAAGAAGCAGGGAAGGTCCCAGGGAAGCCTCTCTCTGCCCTCCTGTCTCCAGCTCCTTTTCTCTCTAGAAATGAGTCATAGAAACCACAATTTCACTTCCCTAAGCCCTGTCCTAGAAGCCAAAGCCCCTCTTCCCCAGAGCAAGATTTACATCCCAGACTTCCCACTTGAAACCCTCTTTCTGAGTGGGATCTGGTCATAAAAAAAGGCTCGGAGGAGCCCTATGTGAGAGGGCCTTATTAGATCCTGATGCCGGAGGAGTCGTGCCTCACTCCCGGGAGGAGGGGAGGCCACACGGGATGTTGGGGCAGCCTTGCCGGGCTTCTCCCTTCAATCTGTTGCACTCAACATTATACCCTTTGTCCAACACATCTCTGTTTAGCTCTCTCTACACACACATGCGTGTGTGCGCACACACGCACCCACACACCCACACGCTTCTCTTTGAGACAGGGTCTTGCTGGCCTCCAACCGTGTCTGTCTTTTGCTATACGAGTGGCAGCTTCCACCCTTATGATTCATAAGGACTGGTGTCCCGAGGGTGGAGGTGGGAAGGCAAGAGAAGGCAGGGAGAAGGTTCCAGAGGAAATCAGGAGTGTAGGAGCTACCTGTCCTGTGCTGGATTTCCTGGCCAGGGGATGGCAGTGGCCACTTCTAGAGAAGAAGGTGGGTGGGAGGTGGGCAGGTGCTGAGGGCAGCCACGTACCGAGTTAATAGCTTTGGTTCTCAATTGTCTTTTCCCTTGGAGGAGGAGAATAAGAGGATTCTGAAATTTAGAGACATTATCAGTTTCCCTTCCCCTAACTGTCATTACTGTTCATCACTGTCAAAGGCTTGGGGGGGGGGCGGCACACGGTGAGGGCATGTGGTAAGAGTATCGGTTGTTTGATCGGCTGGCACAATTCAACTTTCCTTCGCTTTCCCTCTTACAAATAGAAACTCCATCCTACCAGGAGCCCCTTTCCCCAACCACCTTCCAGGCCAAAACTGTGGAGGGAACTTTGGGTGAAGAGGCCCCTCCTTCCAGCAATGGAGGGCAGTTACGTAACCGAGATTGTGAAACTCTGGGAAGGCCCAGTTCTGAGCCAGGAACTAAGCACGCCCATGATGGAGACCTCCTTCATTCCGAAGACTGAGTCTGATGAAAGCAACAAAGTTCTGGGCTTTGGGTTTTAGAGGGGGCACTTCTTGGGGGCGCAGGGACCCAGGGAGGAACCGGGCAGAGGAGAGGAGTAGTCGTGAGGGGTCCCCACGTTAGGTGCAGTGCAGCGCCTCACCTGTTGCGAGCTGCCTGGCGGCCGAGGTTTATGTGCACCCGGTCTAGTTAAGCGAGCGGTTGCAGCACAGCTGCGCGCAGTTCTCGGTGGCGGCCGGCGCCTGGGGCTTCCGCCGGTCAGCTGACCGCCCAGTGCGGAACTGCGCCGCCCACTTTGCTCAGTGCAGCCCGCCGCAGGGTCCCAGCCACCATGGCAGGGATAGTGGTCAGTGGAACTCAAGTAAGTTGGTCCGAGCGAGCCCCATTAGTCCTGGGGCCCAACTGGGGATGGGAGGGACAGCGAGGCCCCGGGTCTCCAAGGCTTAACATGAGCGCCGTCTTCCTGGGATAGCTGCATGTGCAGGTGATGTGTGCCAAGTGCCCACACTTGCTCTAGGTTGAAGAGTTCAGACCCTTCTTTTGATCATGGCACATTTCCTGGCCGTGTGGTGAGCAGCCCAGACCCCTGCCTTCCTCTGTCCCTGGAGTCACACTGATCAACGCTTAGGGACTAACTTTGCCTTGAGACCCTGTCCTGGTAACTCATATTTTTCAGAACCCACCAAAAGTGTTTCAGTTTCTTTTTTCACAGTCTTGGTTTTAAAAGAATTTTTGGTGTGCAAGAAAATGTTTTAATAGGCAACCATTTAGCTGTTGATACTAGAGCAACTGTACTGTAAAACAAATGGACTGATACATTTCCATGGAGGAAGGGGGCCAAGGCAGCAAAGTGCACAGGGTCACTAGAGCCACAATGTGTCCTCTGGCTGGGTGCTGGTGGGCATCTCTGCTACCAGAGTGATCTTTTCCACAGCTGGTGGAGGCTTGGGGTCCTCTACATTTTTCTCTTGGTCTCTGGTTTCTTGAAGAGGTATTACTAGGGCATGGATGGTAGCACCGGATAGTAGACATCTAGCCGTACCCGCTTTCAGCCTGCAGTGTTTGGAGAAAACTCCATCAGGCTGAGCAGGGGCCCTTTATCTGCTGAAAAATGAAGGTTTCTCTTTTGCGCCCCCTCTCCCTCTCGTGAAGCCAGTGGTCTCACTTTGCCAAGTTCTTCTCCACCCTAGTGAAAGAGTGGTGAGCTTTGAAAGTTCTCCCTTTAGTCTGGTGGTATGAGGGACTAGGGAATTGTCCTTCCTTAGATGCCCAGGGGTTTTACAAATCGGAAACCCAAAGAACGCCAGCCGTGCGCCCCCAAAGTAAACTCTTTCCTTTTTCAGGAGTGTGGTACCTTCCTCATTTATTGAGTGGCTACTGTGTGCCAGGCACCCTTCAGGTGATGGGAATGAGCTGAGGTAGCAGCTCTCTGCTGCTCTGTTGAGAGCTTTATCTCCTAGTACTGCTGGCTTTGCCTGGAGCCTCAGACAGGCACAAGTCCAGAGTTGAGGAGTGAGCCCGACAAACTGCTGTCAGCCTCTGCTAAGTGGCTAAAAAGGAGGATCTGACCCAGGGAAAGGGGGCTTCTGGGAGTGAGTTTGACTTCCTAGAAAGAGGTGTGTGTGTGTGTGTGTGTGTGTGTGTGTGTGTGTGTGTGTGTGTATGGGGGCCCCTGTGTGTATTTGCCTGAGAAGCAGGGTCCCTTCATGCATTTGGTGGTCTCTGCATTTCCAATCCCAGCATTCTCTTTGTATAGTTTCTTCCAAGTTCCTGGAGAACTTAACAGTGAGGTCGAAACTTCCCCAGACTTCCTTTTTCTTATCTTGTCCTTCTCAAGACTTGGCGTTTCCTGTGCCCCTAACGGAGCCTGCTGCCCAGGGCTCAGGGGCATCTGCTGACTTGTGGGTGAGACGTTTTGAGCCGTGTCCAGTATTTCAAGATAAAGTACTGGGAGGAGCTAGGAAGCCACAGGGGTATCTGGGGTGTTACTGTCTCCTTTCATACAGCATTTAGATAGTGAATGTGAGTGCCTGACTCTGGGGTTAGAGTATTTGCTACCATCAGCTCCACACAATTTATAACAGCACCTACTGTGAGATACAGCACCTTGAATGTTTATGATTCTGACAGAAAGTTCCTTCTAAAAACCACCTATTCAACAGGGTGCAGTGTAATATTTCAGTACATGCATCTAGTATATAATAATCAGAAGAATGGAATAGGTCTATCTATTATAGTAAATGCATATCATTTAGTTGCTTATGCTAGGGTCTTGCAGTCCCTTCTGCTGGTTGTTTTGAAACACACAAAGCATAATAGATCGCTACTGTGTGCTATAGGACATCCAGAGATACACCCATTGGGACATCAGCAGATATGCCTTGTAGCATTTGTGCCTCTTGCCAATTAATACTCTAGTAAACCTATCTATCCTGCTATCAGGTAGATCTTTTAATTAATTAATTAATATTATTTTGGTGCTGGGATTCTAACCCAATGCTTCTGCTTACGAGGCAAGCATGCTACCATGAAGCTACATTTCCAGCACTAGATTTTTCTTTAAAAATATTTATTTTTACTTGCATGCATTTGTGTGTCTGTGAGTAGTGCGTGTGGGTGCCCAAGAAAGGCAAGAGAGTGCATCGTGTATTGTGTTGGTTAGATTTTTGTCAGCTTGACAAAAGCTAGAGTCGTGCCTCCCTTGAGTTCTCGCTTTGCCTTTCATCAGTGGACTGTGATCTGAAACATACAATCCAAACAAACCCTTCTCCACGAATTGCTTTTGTTTAGTGGTCTTTAGCGCAGCAATAGAAAGCAGACTAAGACAGATTTCCTGGAGCTGGAGTTCCAGGTAGTTGTGAGCTGCCAGACATGGGTGCTGGGAACAGAACTTGGGTCTTTTGGAAGAGCAGCAAGTACTCTTAACTGTTGAGCCATTTCTCTAGATCTATCATGATCCCTCTTAAAGGGGAAAAACTTTATATATGATTAGATGTAACCTTTCCAGTGTTTAGAGAATATATATCCTAAATAAAGGGATGATTTAAGTGCAAGGGAAAATTCCAGTAAACATGAAAATGATTTAGAGAGATGCTGGTGACATTTGTCTGATGCCATATTGCTGCTTCTGGGGTCACCATGGGCCAGTGGCTGACATGCAAGTAGGAGGGTTGGTACTGTCCCATCATTTTCTCTGTAAAGTCTTTTTAGTCATCATGGGCCTGACCTTATTTGGCTTTTCTTGGTGTGAATGCTTCATTTATATTCAACATTACATTTTCCTTTTTTCCATTAATGCATGACAGCTACAGTGTGTAGCATGGATACAGTTACAGACATAAATGTAAACTTGAAATTTGGGCACTGAAATCTTTGGCCCAAGAGATAATGAGAATAACCAATCCTTTCCATGGGGATATTGGTCTGAAACAACAGATATTGATTGGATGACCTCTCCGCAACAGAGATGGCATCTTTCGTATGCTATTTTGTTCCTGCCATACAAGTACAAAGGCAATGATGCTGCCTGATCCCAAAGACCATTTTGTGAGGATGCAGAAGATGTTGGGCACATGACTGGCATTTATTAAATGTTATTGTGCTATCGTAACTACTTTTGATGGTAGTTGGTGACAGTATTTGATAAATTTAATAAAGAGAAAGCAGGGCTGGGGATCACTCAGCTAGTAGAGTGCCTGCCTGCTTACCATGCACAAGGCCCTAGGTTTGGTCCCCAGCATAAACTAGGCAGGAGGAACAGAAGCCAAAGGTCATCCTCGGCTACATAGTGAACTGCTACATGCAGCTCTCTAAATGAAGAAAACAAAAGGGGGAACAGGCCCCAGGACATTGTGACTTATCCAAGGAAGCAGCTGGTAGATAGCTATGCTGGTGCTCACAAATGAACCCAGAGCTATGTTCCCTGTGATTGCAAACCCAGTAATAGATGGGGGCCCTAGATAATCTGGTGACTGACAAACTTAACACATTAGAAAGGGCCCAGAAGCAATTGTCCTGATGGTAAGCAGACATTTGTGGTCACTTATACTTCAGCCGCCTTTCCAGCTCTGCTCACAGGGACTAAGTATGTGTCTGGGCTGGGCATCTACTCACACATTCTCACAGCTTTCTCCGCTTTCTCTCTGGAGGGCTCTTTGCCTAGATATTTTTCTCCTCTCTTCTCTGCTCTCCTCTACTGTCCCCTCTTCTTCTCTCCCTCCCCCTTCCTCCTCTTTCCCCATCCTTTCACGTTTCCTTTCTCTTTCCCATTCTCCGTCTCTCCCCTTTCCCTTTCTGAGACAGGAACTCATGTGACCGAGGCTAGCCTCAAATTTACTGTGTAACTGAGGACAATCTTGAACTTCCACTATCTTGCTTCTACCTGCCACGTGCTGGGATTACAGGCATGCACCACTGTGCCCACTTAATGCAGTGCCAGGAATTGGACCCATGCATACCAGGCAGGCACCCTGTTGATTGAGCCACATCTCTGATCCTAACTTGGTAAATTTTTGTTTGCCTGGCAATGATGTTCCTTCCTAAAATATAGAATGTAGGAATGTTAAAAGTGCAACATTTTGTCCTTAAACTTAGCCTAAACAGAATAATGGGTCAGATGCAACGACTTCTTATGCTGCTGTGTTCTAACTTGAATGCCACTTAAGGTCCATCTGTGACCACATCTCTTGTCCCCATGCTGAAGAAGCCATTGCAGTTAGAAGCTGCCTGCTGTTCCAAAGCTTCTCCCCCCAGAAGTACATCCTAATCAACTTTCTCTTCTAGTTAGTGGTTGCCCTGCTCTTCAGTGACTGCCTCTGCTTTGAAGGCTCTCCCAACTGGTGTGAGCCCTTCAGCCTGGCCAGCCTAACCAACATGTCCAAAAGCTGCTGGCTTATAACAGAGTGGTCCTATGTGGCTTGCCAGAGTGACTCGTGCTAATCTTGGAGCTTGGGAGGTCTTCATCTCTGGAGAGTGAGAACAAACTGTAGTTGAAGTTTCCTGGTGTCCCAAGGGGTCTTCCATTAGAAGCACCTCCTGACAGAAGACTAGTTTAGAAGCCATCAGCATCTATTGTTCAGAAGCACCCATACCTGCATGGGCATGTAAGCACTCTGTGGTTCCCAAGTTGGGAAGTCTTTATTTGTGAGTCAGAACTTACCACGATCTGTTCTTAAGTGTCTGTGTTATGTTAAGAAGGCTGTGGAGTTCTTCCCTATATGAGAACTTAATAAGCTGGGTCCCCACTAGATCTAATCCTTGCCTAGGCTATGAGGACATTGCTCAGTATCCCTGTTTAAGGCTAAACTTATGTATTGATGTACAAAACGGTGGTGGTACATGCTGGGTTTTCTCATGGACCTGGAGGGTTAATATGAATTTATAGAACAAGTTACAGATTGAGACCAAGCCCCTATATTAATTGGGACCTTATAGTCCCAATCTTTTCTTGGTGTATGATTTTCATCTCAACTTCGAAACAGAACTTACTTTATTGCTTTAAATGATGCAAAAAGAATGGATCTAATATAGAAAGGGGACATCTAGCTATATTGAAGTGAAATCCCATTATTATTATTATTATTTAATATCATATGTGGTATTCATCATATCAATATCTTCCTGAGTCAAAATTATTTTGAGCCATTAAGATGATTCAGTGGGTAAAAGCAGTTGCCATTAAGCCTGATTTTCATCCTGGGGACCTACATGGTGGAAGGAGAAAACTTCAAGTTACCTTTTATATAGCATGGATATGCCATGGCACACATGTGTATAAACACACACACACACGAGAGAGAGAGAGAGAGAGAGAGAGAGAGAGAGAGAGAGAGAGAGAGAGAGAGAATATGTTATACATTATTTTGTTGTGGTAGTCTTTTCGTGGTGTACAAAACATGGCTATGATACTCAGGCTGCCTTTGAACATACTAAGTTGCCCAGGCAACTGCTTTGCCTCCCAAGTGCTGGGACCACAGGTGTGTGATGTCACCACCCAACATTATTAGCTACTTTTTCTATCCTTTCCTCTCTCACTTTCCTGCTGGATGAAGTTACTGAAATACAGTGAATGGGAAGACAGAAAACATGAGATATTGTACTGCCAATAGTTTGTCTCCTTGTAAGAGAAGAGGTGATCGGTGCCTTGAAAAAAGACATGGCTTTGTAGTTCTGAGATCTGTCATTCATAAGGCTCCATCAGTCCAGGATGACTGATGACCAACATGTTTTCTTCCCTACTGAGAACCATAGTGCGCTGGGGTTCTGTCAGCCATCCCAAGACATCATTGTCTGTCTGTACAGAAGGTAGGTTTGTGGGAATCCAGGATCAGTGTTATAGCTACTTAAAGGGCCAGAGTTCTGTCTGGTGTTTGAAGGTAGTATAGTTCAGTAGTGTTTCATACCTGTGTACCTCTTGGTCACCTACCATGCGTACTTTTCTGCCTGAAGCCTGCAGTCCTAAAAATGGACTCCCCAAACTGAGTGGTTAGTGTAGAGGGAAGTGCCCCTGAAAGTCTTCTCAGGAGTTCTAGGATCTAGTTTCAGTTAGGCCTTTTAATATTTGGAAATACTTATGAGATGCTTGAATGATTATATAAATAAGATAAACATAAAAAGAATGCTGAAGGAGGCAAAAGACTTACAAAAGCTTTCTGGCTAGAGGGTGCCATGTACACTGCTGGGGAAAATGCCATCAATACAGCCTCACCATGCTGTGAGTGTGATGATGACCAGAATGGCAAGATATGACCATAGTTGTGTACAAGGGTAGCATGAACGCTACGGGGTTAACCAATCAATCACGGGACTTCAGGCCTGTTCCACAGGAGGAAACTCATGCGTGGTACTGTGAATCTGGCCAAGAGTGCACGGTTGGTGAGCACCTCAGGGATGAACTGACAACTGCTATTCTGCTAAGTGAACATAATATAAAACGACTCTCTGAATTCATATCGCTGCACTCATAGGTTAGTGCAGCTCTCAGATGTCAGAGAAGTTTCTTTCTGTAGTTGAAGGAGGTTAGTGAAGCTCCCAACTGTTCAAAGTGCAGAGAGTAGGTGTCATTGGAGGGCTAAAATTGGACATCTACATCCCTCTTCCTTCCCCCCCCCCATTTAGGGACTATCAGGAAGTGGGAGTAGGAAGACTGTAAGAGCTAAAGACAGGGAGGGCTGGCATGAAATAGTGTTCACTAGACAGGACGGGACCGTCATACTCACGGATGGTCAGCAGGTGTAGTCACCGTCACAAGACCTGGACAAGACCAAGTCAGTCAGCATTTCATCATGGGGGCAAAGCTCAGGAGTCGGCATCCATAACCGAGGAACTGTGGACAGCTGATGACATTCTGCGGGAGGAAGAGTCCGTTTTCTTTAAGATGTGGCCCCTGGCAGGGCAACTGTGCTCTAGTGTGTGTTCCACACCGAGGAGTGTATGGTCAACATAAATCAAAGTCGAATGTGAAGTTCTGAGAAGGTGGGAGCTTGGTGTTGTGTCTGGGAGGAGTCAGGGTGAATGTGATCAAAATATAATTTATGAAATTCTCAGAAATTCAATAAAAATTTAAAGAGAAGAAAAAAGGGAGGTGAGGAGAGCAATTGGTAGTAAAGAATGCTTGCTGCTCTTGCAGAAGATTGGGATCCAGTTCCTAGTACCCCTATGGAGGCTGGTGGCCATCTATAACTCCAGTTACAGGGCACTGACATACTCTTCTGGTCTCCGTGGGCACTAGGCATGTGTGTGGTACACATATATACATGTAGGCAAAACACTCATACACATTAAACAAACAAACATCTTCCTGATGGAAGAGCCTCAAACTCCGGCTACATGCCCTTCTTTGCCTTGCCACCAGTTTGATTGGGAGTGTGGTGGGCATTTTACACACAGTGGTAATAGGATGACATTGATGGACTGGGGAGATTTCCTTGCCCAGCCTTGATTTTTTTAGCACCTTGAGGGGGTTCAAGGGTACAGGGGTCCAACTTGTAGTGTGAGGGCTGCATGCTCCCACTGATAGCTGTGAATGCAAGCCAACACAAAATCATGACCTTACTTTAAGTGTGTTTCTGATTCTTTTTTTAAAAAATAACTTGATTGTATAGTTGAGCATGAACTTTTTAGATTAGATTTTGTGGCAGTCTCAGAAGGTGGGAGGCTTTACCTTGTGACTTCAGGGGCTGCTTCTGAAGTGGAAGAAAAGGTTGAGGCATGCTTGGTAGAGCATCAGTTCTGTCTTCTGTGAGGACGAGTGTATTATGGGGTGGATGGGAGAGCGAAAAGGGCCAGACGGGCAGCTGTCACCAGGTCAGGGCAGATGGCTTTTTCTCCACATACTCTGGCATTGGGCTTCCTTTGGGCGCCTTCATCTTAGCCAATTTTAACCTAATTTCTGTTTTGCCACAATATGTCTTCACCAAACTAACTGTGCCATGAAAGGGGAGCTGTTGGGAGTTGTTAAAAGCTTGGGGGAATAGGCGCAGTATAGCCTTTTTGTTTTGAAGAGCCAGCCTTTAAAGCTGCAGAAGCAACCATGGGGTCAGTGGCTCTGAGCTGTGAGCAGCTGGGTAATTTCCATTTCTGTTCTATTTACTCTCCAGGTGTCTTACATAGGCCAGGACTGCAGAGAAATCCCAGAGCAGCTCAGCAGAGACTACGGACATTTTGCAAAGAGGCTTGATCTGAGCTTCAATCTGTTGAGGTATGTAACCTTGGAGAGATGCAGGCCAGGCCTGGGCCACCCAGGTCCTTCCAGGACCTTGGGCTGGTGGATGGAAGTCACAGGCCTGTGCAGGGTCTCGAGAAACATGGAACCACGTGCTAAAGTCTGGTGCTGCTTTAGATGACTTCTGGCTAGTCTTCTAGCGAGTGCAGCCTAAGGAGGCTGGAGTTTCGGAGTGCGCGGTTCACCTCATGACTGTGGTAGCTCTTCCTCTGTTTGTTTTGTTCCTTTCCTTTCCTGTGGAAACTTATGGAGAAGGAATGAGATGGTCATGAGTGTTTTAGGAGGGTTTAGCTTTGCTTTTTAAGAATGACCCCCTCTCCCAGAATGCATCAAATCACAGATAGGGTACATGTGTGTATTTCACCTTTGCTATTGATGTGGAGTGCTTGAGAGGGGGAAGGGATTTCTAGCAAGTCTTTGAGTCTTGGCCAGAGGTAGGTGTGATCCGTATGGCAGTCCAGTGGAGGACAGCAGGAAGGCATTTCCTTCCTTCCCATGAGTTACTATGCTGGTGTGTGGGCTTAGTGGATGAAAGTTGGTGACACTTGGACAGCAGGTATTGGTAGGACAGGTGGACAGGGGTCAGGAAGGCAGCTTTTGCTCCTGAGCTGGCTGCATTTAGGCTGTCCTCTAAGTGATATTCTTCTCATTCTGCCCTCTGCGTAGGATCTGACCACCATTCTAAGACCTAGTTATGTTCCTGCTCTTCGGCCTGAGAAGCTTTGTGTCTTCCAAACCCTGAGTGGGGATAAAGAATCTGGGGGAACATTCAGGGAATGGGCACTCAGGGAACTTCCTCTCAGCAGGTAGAGGAGAATGGCAGTTTCAGGTAAACCAGCATCAACTGGAGGGTGCCTAGGAGCCAGCACGGTTTACACTGAGCTGCATGGTACGAAAGGAGTGTCTTTGGGATGATGGGGGAGAATGCACCCCGAGTATGCAATCTCTGCCTCCCAAGGGTTCTTAGCCATGGGGCAGATGTGGAAACCTAAACATTGCAATGTCCGTACAAAAGGTAGTTAGCATAGTTGCTGCCTCTAGAGAAATCCAGGGTGCCTTGTGGTCCTAGTGTTAGAGGGGCGACGCCTAAGACAGTCACACCTTTCTTGGCTCCTGCCTGGGCTCAGGCAAGAGGTCATGTCCTTCCATGATGTCCTGAGTTCCACATGGGTGGGTGGCCTCCAGGGGCCCAGGGCCTCATGGTTTGGGGGATTGTAGTTGCCTTGTGAATGTCTGGTGGAAACCCAGAGGTGTGCCCGAAGAGGCTTGGGCCCTGTGATGGAGAGCATTGGTGGGTACAGGTTGTGGGAGTGAGAACTGTCATGTCTGGGGAAAGGACTGCCTTGTTTGCCTCGGCCCTCTTTTCCTGCAGCTGAGAGACACGCTAGCTGCTCAGGAGTTTGCTGCGCTCTGTGTTGTACTCCGTGAGCTCTATGCTGGCTGGGGCTGAGTTGGAGCAGGGGGACAGGAAGGAAGGATGTGGCCAAAGACTCATGGACCATGTATGTTCAAGAGCTGATTAAATCAGAGGGAGTTACAGACTACAGGAGAGAAACCTTCAACATGTGAATTGGATATCTTGGATTAAAACACCTGTGACCCTCATTACTTACCTGACTGGGTGTGTTTGTGAAGGTGGGTGGTATCATTTCTCCTGAGCCTACATAGGCACTGGTCCTACCTGCCTTCAGTCACAGAAAAATCTAAGATGTTTTAGTTACTAAACTTCCTCTTCTTTAAAAAATAATATTGAGAGAGCAGGAGAATAGAGAGAGAGGAAGAAAAGGAGGTTGCCAGCGCACATTTAAAGGATTTGGTTGTATGACAGGGAGACCTAAGTGTGCCAGGTTTCAGGGGTCAGTGCTGGGGAGATGGCTCACTCAGGAAGGAGCATGCCTTGCGAGCATGAGGCTCTGACTTTTATCTCCCAAACCCATGTAAAAGCCAGGTGTGGGGCTGGAGAGATGGCTCAGTGGTTAAGAGCATTGCCTGCTCTTCCGAAGGTCCTGAGTTCAATCCCAGCAACCACATGGTGGCTCACAACCATCTGTAATGAGGTCTGGTGCCCTCTTCTGGCCTTCAGGCATATACGCAGACAGAATATTGTATACATAATAAATAAATAAATATTTTTAAAAAAAGCCAGGTGTGGCGGTGCACACCTGGAGTCCCAGCACTGGGGAGGCAGCAGATTCCTGGGGCTTGCTGGCTGAACGCGGGTGTGGGAGGGATGGGAGGTTGTGGGCAGATCCTGAAGTAGCAGGGGAGTCAGGATGAGTATGATTCAAATACATCCAAGGCCTGTATGAAATCCTCAAAGAACTGATAAAAAATTAATAAATAAAAGTCTAAAACCTCAAACGAGGCTGGGCATGGTGGCCTGAATCTGTAATCATCCTAATACTTGGGAGGCTGAGGCAGGAGAATTCCAAGTTTGAGGTCTGCCTGGACTAGAGAGTAAGTTCAAAGTTAACCTGAGCTATATAGTGAGGTCCTGACTAAAAACTAAAAAAAAGTTACAAATCCAAATGAAGTAGTTTTGTTTTTTGTTTTTCAAGATAGGGTTTCTCTGTAGCTTTAGAGCCAGCCTGGAACTAGCTTTTGTAACCAGGCTTGCCTCTAACTCATAGAGATCCGCCGGCCTCTGTCTCCCAAGTGCTGGGATTAAAAGTGTGCGGCACCACTGCCCAGCAAGATGTAGTGTTAAGTATCTTTTATTCAGTAGAAGTTTCTCTCTAGACACACCCCACCCCACCGTGTCCATGGGGTAGTAGAGACCACATTTTCGAGTTGATTGTCCCATGGCCACTGCCTGCAGTTATGCTTCTTGGCAGCCTGTTTGGCCCTGTTCTGGACACCTCTTTTCTCCAAAGTTAAATACATTATTATTATGTACTATAGTCATAGTGTTCACATGCGTGCATGCATGTGTGTGTGTGCCTGTGTGTGTTTCAGAGCAATGAACCTTTTGCACTCTCCTAGGTTGCAAGGTCAGCTGCAATCTGTGTGTTGGGCCACAATTTTTTTTTTTCAGGAAGGAGTTCATTTATTTTTAATAGCCGAAGGCCTACATGTTATGCAACATTTCAAAGCATCAAACTTGCAAACAATGGGATAGAATTCTGCATGTCTCTGTCCTTTGGCCTCCCATTCCTGCCCTGCGCTCTTAACAAGGTCTCAATTTTTGTGCTGAGTTCTGTGTCTGGAGATGTTCTTTGGAGACACTAATGTGAATTTTTTGCCTCTCCCCTAGCTTTACTGAGATATATCTGCCAGCTAAAATTATATATACTTATGAGGTACCATATGATATACATTGCAATATGGTTACCACATTCACACACACATCACACATACAGAGATATCTTTTTGCGGTAAGAACATTAAAGATCTACTGTCTAGAGAATATCAAGTACATAACCCAGCAATATTAACCCTACTCACCGCATGGTAGAGTGGCCAATGATTAAATCTGGAGTTCGTTTTGGATGTTTTTCCTTCTGTTTGTGTTATGAACGAAAACTCTAGCTTTATTTATTCACTGGTACTAATTTATGTCTTATTACTGAATCATTTTGCTCTTTGAATAACATCTCCCAAATTCCCTGCTCTCAGCCTGGCAACCACCATTCTATTCTTTGCTTCCATGAGTTAGGCTTCTCAGATTCCATGTGTGAGATGTATCTGTCTCTTTCTGTGTCCATCTTATTTTTACTTAGCACAATGTCCTTCAGATCCACTCACAATGTAGTAAATGTTTTTATTTTTAAAGGTGAGTAATGTTCTATGGAGTTTGTATTAGCATCACATTTTAAATCCCATTCAACTGTCAGTGGACAACTGGTTTGTTCTGTATCTTGGTTGTTTTGAGTAGTTTAGTAAGCATGGGAATAATCTCTTAGTTGATTCTAGGCTTACTCATCTTGACAACCAAGATTAACCATGACAATTAGTGATGGTAAAATTTATTTACCATCTTTTGTCTTCTTTTGAGAAATTTCTATTTAAATCTGTTGCTTATTTATATAAGGTTATTATTATTATTATTTTGCTATTGAGTTGAGTTCCTTATATATTTTGGATACAAATCTCATACTATATTTATGGTGTCATGCTTTGGATAAGGGTCCAATCCCCAACCTTGGGGACTCTATTTCTTGGGGACACTGCCTCTTTGGAGGCAGTGGAACATTTGGGAGGTAGGACCTAATGAGAAGTTGTAGTTGGTATTTTATTCTTTTACTCTTTGGCCCTTTGTTTTTTGTGGGGGTCGCCATCTAACTCCTAAATAAATAACACAGAGTCTTATTCTTATCTAAGAAAACCTGGCCTTAGCTTGACTTGTTTCTAGCCAGCTTTTCTTAACTTAAATTATCCCATTTATCTTTTGCCTCTGGGCTTAAATCTTTCTCTATTTCTGGATACCTTTTTTCTTTCTCTGTGACTTGCTGTGTAGCTGGGTGGCTGGGTGGCTGGGTGGCTGGCACCTGGACTCTTCCTCTCCTCCTCTTGCTCTCTCCCCCATCTTTCTTCCCAGATCTCTCCTGTTTATTTTCTCTGCCTGACAATGCTGCCTATTCTTTCTTTTGCCTTGCTATTGGCCGTTCAGCTCTTTATTAGACCAATCGGGTGTTTTAGACAAAGTAACACCATTTCACAGAGTTAAACAAATGCAACTTAAAAGAATGCAACACATCTTTGCATCATTAAAACTAATGTTCCATAGCATAAACAAGTGTAACGCATCTTAAAATAATATTCCACAACAGGGGTCTTAGGCTACTGGGGATATGAACAGATTTCCTCTGCTGTACACTTCTGCCATGAGGTTACTTTGCCATATGTCCCAAAGCAGGAGGACTAGTTGGCTGTGGACCAGAACACCCAAAGCAGGAGGACTAGTTGGCTGTGGACTAGAACCTCCAAGGCTTTGAGTTAGAAGAAATCTTTCCTTTTAAGCTGTTTGTCTTAGCAGTTTGTTATACTTCTGCAAAGATGGCTGGCAAACCTGGCATATAAATACAAAATCATGGCATACAAATGTTGCAGAAGTTATCTTACCTTATGATGACTGTTGCAAACTTTGATGGAACCTCATTTGTCTGGTTTTGCCATTGGTGGTGTACCTTAAAAAATCATTGCCCAAATTAGCTCTTTTTGGCCAATGAGATGGCTCAACAGGTAGTCTTTGACCACCAGAACTGATGACCTGAGTTAGAGCCCTAGGACCCACACAGTGGAAGGAGAGAACTGATTCCTACAAGTTGCTCTCTGACCTCTACACATGCGTTATAACACACATGTAACTCCCCCTCAAAGAAACACTTGTACTCTACTATTCCCTAGAAATGTTAGAGAAGCTACACCTTTGAAGATTCACCAGCATGGCTACCCAAAGAAGACTTGAACAAGGACAACATCAATAGATAGGCTAACATGGAGTGGGACGCCCAAGAGGCCTCAACTACAGATGAAGAACTATAGGCAGCGGAGGAATACGGAGAGTGGGAGAAACAGTCTTCCTCAGGGAAAAGCACTCTGCCTGTTATCCAATGTCAAATGACCAGCCCTGAAAACACACATACGAGTAACATTATATTGCCCGAACAGCTTGTATTTGTTATTTAGGAGTGGTCATGTATATACACATTTGTATATGTCACAGAAAAGAGGCCTTGAATTTGAGAGAGAGCAAAAGAAGGTAAATGGACTTGGAGAGAGGATAAGAAAGGGAGAAATGATAAAATTATAAATTCCAAAAAATAGAAAAAAATTAAAAAAGAAATAATTGCTCTGTGTTTTACTCTTGTGGTCCTGCAGTTTCAGGTTTTGTCTAAGTCTCATATTGAGGAGGCCATCCTATCTCCTGGTGTGGTCTTGGTGCCTTTATTGAGAGCAGTTAATCATGAGTGGATAGATTTATGTCTGGGTGCTGGGTTCTGCTCCATTGTGCTGTATGCTTGCCTTAGGCCAGTACTGTATTGCTTTGGTAACTACCTCTGTAGTGTATTTTGAAATTAGGTAGTTTGTTATCTCAACTTTTCTTCCTTTTGCTCAAGATCACAGTGTCTATTTGGAGTCTTTTGTGGTCATCTGGATTTTGTGAAAGATCTTGTCAGGATTTTGGTTGGGATCACATTGAATCTGATGTTCATTCCAAGTATATGTCCCTTTAGCAGCTCATCTAGTTATAAGCCCAGACTATATGTCCAGTTTTTGCACAGTCTTGAGTTCCTTTCAGTAGTGTTTTATAGTGGTTGGTGAGAAGATCTTTCAATTCTTCGATTAAATTTATCACTGAGTATTTTATTTTTTTCTTTCAGTTAAGTTGTAAATGGGATTGTCTGTTCATTCTTTTTTTACCCACTAAGTCATCTAGTAAGCCTTTATATAACATTTTTTCATGGTACCTTAAATCTTTCCTTAGTGTTGGACACTTAGGTTGCTTCTAAATTTTCCCATTGGAGATAACTCAATTATAAATGCCTTTGCAATGTTCATTGATGAACCTATCTCTGATGAGTTACTTTGAACGAATTTCTAAGGAAGGGCTTTGGTATAGATGTCAGATTCCCTCATAAATTCTATGATGCCTGTTACCCCCAGTTCTTCCTTGAGCCCCCCTTGTCCTACTTTAACTTTTTGGGTTAGTGAAGAGAATCCTGTCTCAGCCAGCTGACTCCTGCATCTGCACAAGGCAAAGGGAGCTGCGGATGAGTTGCCCTAGCTTCTGTTTTCCCGTTCTGACTGGGGCAGGGTAGAGTCTCCCTTGTGGCCCCATTCTGTGTCCCCAAAGGCCCTGAATGGTTTCAGAGGGCGCCCGCTTAGCTTTTTGAACAGAGCAGGCAGAGCAGAGCTCCTGTGGTAAACAGTGATAAATATGCCCATGTCAATCTGGCAATAAAAGTGAGAGAGTTTAATTGATCTATGGCAACAGGAAGCTTACATTTTAAAAATTAAATTATTTGCAGTCGCATCTTGTTTAGCATCATTGATAAATGTGTTGGGTGGGAAATCGCTTAGAAGAAAATTTCTGATGGGAAGTTGCTGCTCTCCTGTCTTCTGCCATGAGGGGGTGGGGAGGACTGGGGGGCGGTTTGCACAGTTCCAGGTAAGAATCAGTGGCTCTGCCCTCTCCACGCATGCCATGAGGTGGGCATCTGGCACATTGTCACAGCTTCTTCGGAGGCAGGTACACAACACTTCCCTGGTCCATGTTGTAGACAGTCAGGCAGACCCGGGCCAGTCGACTTGGGAGGATGGGCAGTGAATACCTTTGGGGTTAGACGGCTCTGGCTTGACCTGCTTCTGTTTCTGACTCCAGGTTTTCCTGGCTTTGGTCTGTGTGCTAAAATGTTAAGTGCTATGTGTAGCATCCCTACTAAATTGTCGGGACACACATGGCTAGTGTGATATTTCAATGGACACAAGGCTAGCACAGAGGTTCAGAGGCAGGTTCAACCCACTGCATTGTGTGCGGGCTGGGACTCTCCACAGGCAGCGAGGGTTCCTCTCTTCCAGCCTTCTGTGGCTCTGCGCCTTTGGATGGCCATTGGGCAGAGCTTCTAAGAAAGCCAACACGCTCCTCTCCTCTTATCTAAGTCTTAGATTTTAAACTGTAAATGAGTGTGCTGATCAATTTTGGACATAGATTTTAAGTGAGGAAGGAATTTATGTTGTAAGACTTTGGGACTAGTTTTTATTTCAGTATAGCCTAAGCTATCCTAACTATTACAAATAGGTAGTTTTCCAATTGCTTCTAATAGTTTACAGGTTAAATAGTTCATATTGTATATTTTAAATCCCTGTCAATTAGTAAATAGCCTGGTAACAAGCTCTCCACCTATTATCTGCCCCCCGCCCCCCGCCCCCCCCCGGAGATGAGCTCATGGCGCATGCTCTGTTGAGGCATGCTCTGTTTGCCTGGGTTTTTTGTTATATATATATGGGCCTTGTATAAATTATTTCTGAAATCCAGGTGTCCAGGTTTTTTCTGGGTTACACAGTGACCCTGGATGGGGTGTTGTTAATGAAGAGAGACTACACGTTCTCTATAAATTGGTGTCACCAATAAATTATTTAACCTCAATGTTCTGCATGCATTGAAACCAGCATCCCCTCTGAGGTGAGCAATACGGTTAAAAATGACAGGACACAAAAAAACTTTTTTGTTCTAAGAGTATTACTAACCATTCAAGTGTCTCCAGCAATCAAACAAACATACAATCAAAAGGCAAAATGCACAGCCACCTGGCAGGTCGTATATATAACACCTCAGCTGTTAAGACTCCGATTTCTGCACTTCCAATATTTTCTGGAATGACTCACAGCGACAGAAAGCTGTTTGCTTGCATTAGGCTAGGAAGAGCAGGTATCAGCCCCATGAATGGTTGCCATGGTGCTTTCCTCTTGTCAGCTCCTTTCCGAGTCTTCCTGGCTTCCTGGATTTCTACCCACTAGGCTTAGCAGGTAGGGTGTTGGGGCACAGAGGGGCAGACTGTCTTGGGAAGTGGTGGCCAGCCATGGAGACTTGTGACTGGCTGCAGGCTATTTCTGAGCTCCATTTTCTCAGGGATGGCCCTGTTGCCCATTTCTTACAGGAAGTAGTAGTTGTCTCTAGAATTAGAAATGCCTAGAATTTTAAGCATCAACTTTTATTTTCATTGAAATATTTTTTCTCCCCCTGGAACCTGAGGGGGGGAAAAATAGCTCCACCTGTCTCTCTGCTCTGCCGTCTGTTCAGGGGATGTGGTTGTGGGGTGTCAAAGTGTCCGTGATGTTGCCCTTCATGTTATATCAGGGTGGCTTTCATGCTTTTGGGGTGGGCAGGGTAGGAAGAAAGGTCAGAGCCTTTAGCCCTGTTATACTTTCATACTTTCCTGCCAGTGGGCCTTCAGGTTCCACACCACAGAGTATGCGCTGCAGGAGGCAACTTGTTGCTGTGGTGATGGTGATGGTGGTGGTGATGATGGTGATGGTGGTGGTGATGCTGGTGGTGGTGGTGATACTGGTGGTGGTGGTGGTGATGGTGGTGATGGTGGTGGTAATGATGGTGATGGTGGTGGTGATGGTGGTGATGGTGGTGGTAATGATGGTGATGATGGTGATGATGATGGTGATGGTAATGGTGGTGGTGGTGGTGGTGGTAATGATGGTGATGGTGATGGTGGTGGTGGTGGTGGTGGTGGTGGTGGTGGTGGTG
>NW_026068145.1:734748-800124 GCF_014885135.2 Alexandromys fortis | reverse complement strand
AGTCTTTTTTTTTTTTAATGTGTATGTGAGTGGGTCCTTAGACTTCAGCAACAAGGTTGTGCTTTGCCGGATGTGCGTTTGGGGGATGTTGTACGTGTGTGCTAATTTGGTCAGTTCTATGGTGTGGACTTGATGGGAGAAATGGGTACCTTTTGCTTGGTTTGGTCTCCCCTGGTTCTTGGTTACTTTTATTCTTTGGTAGCCGTGGAAGAGATAAAGAAAAGATGTGGCCAGGATTGCTCGAGAGGGCAGCAGAGTGTCTCACCCTGGGCTGCCTGTTCACGTTCTCTTCCTTGCCACGCGTCAGGGCTGCTGGGGTCCTGGGTAGCACACACACTCCAGAGCTGCTTGGACAGTTTGTGCTGGGGTCTCACTGCCCATTTATCAAGCTGGTTTATTCTGCCTGTCTGGAGCCCTGGTTAATAGTGTTTACCGCACGCCTCTGTTCTTTGCTCACCCTTTCCAGTGTGACTGCTGTTCCTAGCACTTGGGTTCACGCTGCTCAGGAGGAGCGTGTATGTTTGGAGACTTGGGGTCACATCAGAGCCCTGTGCTTTCTCACAAGTTTTAGACACAGGTCCCCCTCCCCCCTTTGCCTCTTGTCACATGATGAGGGTTAGTAACCAAAACCTTTGCAGGATTGCATGTGAAAGTCTTGACCTCAGCTTACTCAAGAGTAAAATTGAATGCTTTTAGCATACGATTTTTTTTTAGGCATTCCTCATCGTTTCTTCATCTTATCTACTTACATTATTCCTTGGAAAAGTCAGCAGTTTGACAAAACAGAAATTTGTTCGACTTTTCTTCCTGAAGATTCTGCTGGGTAGCTTCTAGCCTGATACAAAGGGAGTTCAGAGCAGCGATTTTAATGTTACTAGTGCACAGAGTCCAGCATTACCTGGCCGAGAGTCTGCCTTTCCAGATGCCCTGAAATGCTGCCGTGTGAACTCCAGACTATACCCAGACACAGCTGGATGTGGCGTCATCTTTCATGTGTGTTTCATTCGGAAATCAATTTCTGATATCAAATATTTATATACAAGGAGTCATTTAAATTATTTACAGAATTCAGACAAAATTGTTTCCTCCATGAAGCCTCAAGTTATCTAAATAAATGTGTGGGACCCTTTTGAGGGGAAAACGCTTTGGTAATTGGGAGAATTATGAAAAGAGACTTGGAACTGCAGCCTGACATAACTAGGGGTGGGTCCAGGCAAAATGGGAAGAACCATACCGAGAGCTTTGTTTACCCAGAGAAGTTAAACCGAGACAGGATGGTGCACCTCCAGAGAGGGTGCCTGCTCTTCCGTGGAGGCCTGTGAGGGCGGTCGGAGTGTGGGCAAGGGGGAGAATGGGAATGAACCTGGCCTCTGACCACTGCCAAAATGTGCTTCGTGGAATGGTTTTATCTACTGAGACTTGACCTAGCTGCTGGTTTTTACAGTCTGTCCATTCTTGAATGACCTCCACGGTGATGACAAAGGAAACCATTGCATCTTTATTTCTGCTACCTGGAACTGGGGCTAATTAGAGCTAGCTTTGTTTGTCTCCCCAGTTGCTTAAGAAATAATAGCATAAGGGATTGTTTTAATTCTGATGTGCTCTGTTTAAATAAAGCGCCGTGTACAAAAGTGCCCTCTTCTTCCCTCCCAGACCCGAGTCTGTTTATCTTCCCTTTAGCTTCTCCAGAGGCTGAAGCACCGGAGCTGTGAAAGTTTTGCTCTTTAGAACCCCTAATGTTTATTTGTTTCATTTTTCTCCTTCCTTTTGTTGTTTTTTTAGGCACCAGCTCCTTAGTTGGATCCTTACAGAATGTGTTTGTGGGGTTGGTGGCATGGAGTATGAGGGACTGGGCAAAGCTTCCTGTCTCTTGCTTCCTGATGAGCTGTGTGGGAACCTGCTTGCCTACTGGCATGCTAGTCTTTGATGAGGGTAAGTTAGAATTGCTTAGTGGGTAGTGGGGTGCTAGTTTTATTTGAGTGTTACACGTTCAGAATGTCTTGAGTGTCTCCTCTAAATGTATATCAGCTTGTCTTCTAAGACCAGAGGATGGCCCAAGGCTGGAGAAGGAATGTGGGAGGCGGCAGTCTGCTCCTGTGCTGACAGTTGAACTGAAGGTCCTGGCTGACTCTCTCTTGTGAATTCTCAGATACCTGAGCTGGATCAGCATCACAGAAATGCGTCAACTGCTATGGGAGGAGCTGACCATTATCCCCAATTCTATTGTTCATGTTGGGCCTTAGCAAAAAAAAAAAAAAAAAAAAAAAAAAAAAAAAAAAAAAAAATCAGCCTCTCATGGAGCTTAGAGAAATGAAGCCTGACAGTGGCTCCCCAAAGTCATTGTCTAGTCCCCTCCTCTGAGAAATACTGGACTTGTTCCTGCCTATGACACACAGATCCTAGAGTCACTAGAGAGATACATTTAACTGTAGACTTTTAAGATTACTTTGTCTTCTTCCTCTTTAGCTGGAGGTGGAAGTCAGTTTGGGGCCTGTTAATGTTTAGAAGATGCAAGTGCGGTTACAGTGGTCTTTCTAGCTGCTGTGACTGTTAGGATCCCTCTGTGCAAGTGTCCATGGGTAGGGTTTCTTCAAGACCTTAGCTCGTGCAGCCTTGAGGACAGATATAGTACTTGATGAAGTACCAGTAGGCATGGCTCAGGGCAGCATGGCTTCTTCAGAGCCGTCTGTCCTCAGAGGCTGAGAACATGGCCTCTGTACTCCCCACATGTTCATCATCCATGCTTAGATACTATTGTAGACTCTCAGACAGTGGATGACGGGGTCCTGCGAAGCTGCCAGTCCTAGGTTCCTGGGCAGCTGGAACTTAAACATGCTGTGTTTTCTTCTGTTAAAGCCTACAATTCACAATCCCAGAGAACCTAGACAACAAAGAGGACCCTAAGAGAGACATCCATGGATCTAATCTATATGGGAAGTAGAAAATGACAAGATCTCCTGAGTAAATTGGGAGTATGGGGGTCATGGGAGAGGGTAGAGGGGAAATGGGGAGGAAGAGAGGGGAGAGAAGAAAAATATATAGTTCAATAAAAACAATTAAAAAAAAGCTTACACATCCAGTGTAGGGGATAAGGTGGTTCAAGTGAACTGAATGGAGATAACAGAGTCATGGCTATGCTCCCTCCCTGGGAACTTGGCACACCTTAGAGTGCCCTTTGCAGACTCACCAGTTTGTTGTCACTGGGGTCGTAAACAGGTCTGAGGGGCTGCATATGTGCCATGGTTCCGGTAAGGCAGACAGAACAGGTGAAGAGCTCAGGTGAGCCCCAGGACGCACCCACATGAGTGTCCTGAGGACACACAGGACAGTCCAGCCAGTTAAGTGACAGAGGCATCATGTCGATGTTGGTGCCCAGGCCATTCTCAGAAGGGAGGACTTCATCATGGGAAACTCTACAAGGCAATAGAATCTTTGTCATAGCACAGAGGAGTGGCCTGTTGTGACAAGATTTATGAACTGAGTAAGTGGTCAGTATGATGCCAGGGCTATGGACCCAGGCCCTTCTTTGGTGGGATGGTGAGACCTTGGGGTTGTACTTTCAGGGGTTAGTTGGGGTCCTGGCAGGGACAGCTGGAGAGCAGAGTACACTTCTTCGTACATCTGTGCAGAGTAAGGCTGCTTGTGCCATGTAGAGGTTGGCAATGTTGGAGTCTTTCGGGGAGGCAAGGCAAGTAAGGACGAGGGAAGATAAGGGGTTCTCCTGATGCCTTCAGCAGGAAGTTACAGGCAGGATACGGAAGAGAAGCCACCTCTAGCTGAAGAGGGGCAGCCCACTTGCAGGCTGAGCAAGGCCCGAGCATCCACCCTGACATGCATACATGGCAATTATGCTGTTAAAAGGGTCACAGCTAATGGAGTTATTTTACAACTTGAGCTGCAAGCACGCAGGGCCTCATTGTAGCCTGCAGGATTCAGTGGGCCGGCCCTGCATACTCAGAAGGGGAGAAGTTAGGTTTTCAGAAAGTGTGTTATTTATTGTTCTCCAGTTCACATAGGGGCACAGTCTCCTCTGGGAGAGCTTGCACGTCAGTGGTTTTGCACATGGTTTGGGGCCCCTGTAAGAATTTCATCACCTATTAAAATGCGAACTTTTCAAGAAGGGATAGCAACTCATCTTTCCATATTATCCTAGGTAGAGTCATGCTCATGGTAGTTTGGAACACATAGTCTTCTGAGAAGTTTTTATTTGACTAAGTGGATTTTTAGCTTACTTTAGAAAGAGGAACTTGCCATTCATCTGTTGGTCTCCCTTGATTTCCTTCTTAAATCTTTATGGCAGGCAAGAGCCATGATGTCACAGTTGAGACATGAGTGAACATGGACAGGGGTCAAATAACTTTCCCAAGAGCATGGAACTGGTCAATGGGTGGGCCATGGCAGAAATGTAGCTTTGCCCAACTGCCCAGTCAGCTCTGTTGCATAGTCAATCTGACTGATGCTCTCATCTTCAAGTTCCTTTGCTAGCAAACTGGTGTAGGCCAGTAACACATCAGAGAAGGATCTCTCTTCCAAGATGTAACATGAACGGGGGGCCTGGCTTGTTTGTTTGGGTTTTTGTCCTGCTCGGTACCCCCAGCTGTTTAGCCCCAAAGAAAATCACACATAGGTCTCCATAAATTATAAGCTGATTGTCCCATTAGCTTTAGCCTCTCACTGGCTAACTCTCACATCTTGATTGACCCATTTTTCTGATCTATGTTAGCCATGTGGCTCAGTACCTTTTTCCAGCGGGGAAGATCACATCCTGCTGCTTTGGTGATCTGGGCAGAAGTGGGAGGAATCAACTTCCTCCTTCCCAGAATTCTCCTGTTCTCATTACATCATTTCTATTTCCTGTCTGGTTTTCCCACCTCTACTTCCTACCTGGCTAATCAGCATTTATTTTAAACATGATTGACAGAATACAGACAATCTCCCACACCACCCAGAAAAGGAGACCCCCACCCTCACCCCGCTAAGGCTGTTACTGTTTTGTTTTCTTCCCAAACTTATGATTGACTTTATCTTTTTTTTTTTTTTTTGTGTTTACCAAGAGGCAGTGAATATTTTAGGTGGTGAATATTGGCACACCTCAGAGAGATGGCAGGCTGGGCCCCAGACTGCTGCAATAAAGCTAATGTTGCAATAAAGTGAGTCACACAAAGTTTCTGATTTCCTAGTGCATATAAAAGTTATGTTTACACTGCACTGTAATTTGTTAAGTATGTACAATGTTGTATCTAAAAAAGTATATACCTTAATCTAAAATGCCAACAAGTGGTGAAGGGTTATCCTCATTGGTAGAAAGATTGGTGCTGGCAGCCTTCTGGGACATGAGGTCACCATATATGTGAGCTGCAGTAAAATGAAGCCCAGTGATGAGAGCTATTCTTGATGTAAATGTCTGTCTAGGGGCTGGAGAGATGACTCAGCAGCTAAGAGCACTGACTGCTCTTCCAGAGGACCCAGGTTCGTTCCCAGCAACTACATGACAGCTCACAGCTGTCTGCAACTCCAGTTCCAGGGGATCTGACACACTCACATATACATATATGTAGGTAAAATACCAATGTACATATATATATATATATATATATATATATATATAATTCTGTCTAGAGTCTGGTTGGGCATTATTGCCTTTCTTCTTTATGGACCTCCAGGACCCTATCTGATTCCATCTCTCATATGTTTTGGTCCTGTTCTCACTTGAGTTCATCTGAATATCTCTCAGGAGCTGAGTCTTTGTTGTCTCAACAGTCATCCCTCGTCCCCTCTGCAGGGTCAGCTTAGGCTACAGAGGCTGCTCAAATGCTCACAAGTCCCTAAGTTCTGGTAACTCCGAGGCACCACTGACTGTGTTTTTGCTTTTAAATGAGAAACTGAACTCTTGCTAGCTTACAGTTGGGAATCACTGTTGAGACCAGGAAGCCAGGGGCACTTGGCCTGGAGAAGAGACTGGTGGAAGGATGAGAAGGTTATGGGAGAAGACATTCTAGGGTGCTCACCTGCAGCCTACCACAAGTTCTTGTGAGCTGTCGAAGCAGCCATTTAACCCTTACTGCCATTTTCCCAGATGGGATGATGCTGCTGGCTTAGCAGGGTCATGAAGATCAAATGTGCAATGTGAATTCAGTACTCACAGAAGATGTCCCAACAGAATACATGTCACCAGAGCACTTTTGTCACCTTTAATTCTTTTGTTTGCTTGTGAGCAAGGTTATCTTTAGGGTTGTGTGGCATTGGGAAGTTTGTAAAAGCAGGACTCATGTTGTAAAGCATTGGATCTGAATGGCCAGATTCTCGGGATACAGCTCAGTGGTAGAGGGCTTGGCTAGCGTGGATGAAGCCTTTGAATGAATCCCCCATGCTTAAAAACAAAACCGAATGGTCACAGTTCCCTTGGGAAAGGACAACTGAGAGAACTTTTCCCAATTTAATTCTGCTCTGTGGGAGGGGAGTGGGGTAGGAAGGAAGCAAATCTCCATCAGAGTACACTAGGCATAATTCTTATTAGGCCCCATGGAATGTGCGGGGCTGAGCATGGTGGGGCACACCTGCAGTCCCAGCGCTCGCAGTGTGAGCAGGAAGTTCTGGAGTTGAAAGCCAACTTGGGATGCAGAGTGAGGCCCTGTTGCAACCCTCCAAAGGAATATTAAGTGTTAAATAGGATATAACAAGCTTTGAGAAAGCCAAATGCTGGAGTGAAATTCTATTTTAAGTAATGATTTCCAGTGACTTACTGTTTTTTTTTTTTTTTTTTTTTTTGTCTACTTCTCCCTATAAACTCAGACTGGAAAGGTCTTTTCTCCCCCAGCCCCATTCACGGACTGTAACTGAGCTTTGCACCCAGCTTGGTCATTAGGACAAGGGGAAGGACTGACTGCATTTTTGGGGGGCAGGTAAGGGGCTTCACTGCATTGTGCAGGCTTGTCTTGTGATCTTTCCACTTCAGTCTCCCGAGCTGCTCTGCACCTGAGCTGTGTCTTCCTGCTTTGGGTTGGAGGGCTCCTTTCCTTCCCGTCCCCGCAAACCAAGAGGATAACTATCCAATAAGCATTTCATAGTAAGGAATTTGGGATTGTCTTTTACAAATGTAAGTTTCTCTTATATGTTTTTTCGGCATTTTAAAGAACTTTACAGTATATGATATATGTGCACATGTGTGTACGTATTCATGTGTATGGTAAGGTCATGCATATGCCAGGCACTTCTATTTGAGGTCAGAAGGTCAGAGGACAACCTTCGGTGTTGGTATTCATCTTTCACTTTGTTTGAAGCAAGGCCTGGATGTGGCTGGATTCCTGACTGCAATCCTAGGGGTACCTAGGGGTACTCTAGAGGCTTGCTGGGTCTTGCCGGCTTTCAGCCCAGCACCAGTTGCAATGAGAGATCCTGTCTCAAAGGAGTAAGGTGGAGAGTGACAGAACAGGATGCCTAGAACAGATCGGTCTACTGGTTTCTGTACATACATACACAGGTACATGCATCTGCACATGTGTATATCTATATATCTATATATCTATATATCTATATATCACACAGCCTACCTCCTTCTCTCTCACATACATGCTAAATAAATAAAATTAGTTTTTAAAGGTTTATTTTATACTTTTATAATTATAAACATGATAATATTTATTTTATACAGATATAAAAATTCAGAAAAATATACACAAGGAAATTAAAAAAACCCCACAGGCTTATCACAGAACAAAATATCTCTATTAACATTTGAATATGTATAAAGTTTTATAAAAGAGGGATTAGACTGTGTACAAGGTCTTGCATCATATATATTTATTTAAAATATATATTTAATGCTTTATGAAGTTTGGCTTTTATTGATGATATCTTTTCACTGACTACATAATTTTATTTTCATATAGATATGCCAACTTCAGTTATTATTAGGTGTCATATATATATATATATTTCTTTATGTTGTTGGTAAGAAATACTTTAAGATAGCTCAGCAGATAAAGGTGCTGGCCAATAAGCCTGGTGAGTTTGATCTCCGGGACTCACATTGTGGAAGGAGAGAACCAACTCCATCAAGTTATCCCTCTGACCTTCAACACTGTAACATGGGATGTGTTCCCCTCCCTCCCCCATGTCCACGCATACACATGCAAATGCGCCCATGTGCACACACGTGCATATACACTCTTGAAGGCACATACACCACATACACTGTGAAGTAATTTCTCAAAGAGGGAAATCTCTCAACTAGTCATTATTTAAAGAAACCTTTCTGTGAAGCCCCTGGAGAGAAATAAGTCTCTTTCCTTACTGTATGTCATTAGGCTTATGTCTGAGGCCCTTGTAACAAATCTCAAATTAATAAGCGGAAAGCACACAAATTTATGTAATATATATATGTATGTATATATACAAAGAATATAATTTTATTATGTCAATTTAAGTACACAACATGGGAGCCTCAGAATTGAAAGCATAAAGAGGAACACCATGTGTGTTCTATGCTAGAGTTGATGGGGAAGTGGATAGTCGTGGGGAGGTGTGATTGAATGTCATAAACCTGGAGGAGACTTAGTAAAGTCTGTACAGATTCTCCCGGGTTCAGTATCTTTTTTTTTTTTTTTAATTTTGATTTTTTGAGATAGAATTTCACTGTGTAGCCCTGGCTGTCCTGGAACTCCCTCTGTAGACCAGATAAGCTTGAACTCACAGAGAACAATCCGCCTCTACTTCCCGTGTGCTGGGATTAAAGTGTGTGCCACTGCATGGGCTAGTATGTGGTGTCTCTGGCAAAGCCATGTAGATAGAGTGAAATCCAGGTGTAGAGTGAACACGTCTGAGAGGGGCCTGGAGATCTGCCTTAGGTCGGCAGAACCGGGGAAGCTGAGATGGGCCTTCTGATTCTACTGTCTGCCCATGTAGCCAACCCTGTATGTTTTTCACCTTATCTCCTATCTCCCCATCCTCCTGTGTCTCTTACAGAGTGCCCAGGGTTTGGAGTTTTCTCTTTCACTACAGGAGATCCAGAGGGGTTGCCTTATGGGGCCTCAATAAGCATCTTGGCATACACCTGCCTGTGTGTCGCCTTCTCATGCCCAGTGCTGTGTGTGTTCAGCTCGACTTGCAGATCTGCAGAACACTGTGTGTGTGTGTGTGTGTGGGGGGGGCACTGCTTTCAATTCAAGCCTAGCTCCCTTCTCTGTCCATGGATCACCGCTGGCTCTTTCTGGGACAGGAAGCTCCTGAGGGGCCCTCTGTGCAGGCCTTTGCCTCAGAGAGCTCAGGGTAGGCCCTACAGGGCTTCCAGGCTGGTTCACGGGGGAAAGCAAGGCACCCAAACCCCTTCCAGCTCCGCGTGTGCAGATCCAACGTTTCAAGCACACCTACATTTACCTGCACCAGCGAGGCAATCGTTTTGCATTTTAATGACAAATCAAGTACGCTAACTTGCATTTGAAACGAAAGTGCCTTAAATGTCTCTGGCTGTCAGAGTGAGATGTTAGGAGCTTGATGAGAAGCGAACAAAGAAGACAAAGTATGAAGCCTGGATACAGTGCGAAATGAAATAAAACCTTGTATGGCCTGTCAGGGGTGTCAGTTGATATTCATATCTGAAGCACATTATAGCATTACTTTGCAGCGCACAGCTTACTCATCTGTCTTGTTTAATTCATCACATTCGAGCCCACATCTTTTAAGTCTCGTGTGTCAACAATGGAAGAAATCTGTTAATTGACAAATGAGTGTCACAAATGTGAATTGGTGCCTTTACATCAGCGGCAGGTGTAGTCTCTTTTGTTTTTTGTTGGATCTATTATTGGCATAAGCCAGTGTAAGACATCTGTCTTTGTCGGAATGAGAAATGACAGGCCTTCTTGGCTGTCATTGTCTTAGCGTGTGCTCATTCTGTGAGATACTGTATAGAGATAAAATGTCAGTTAAAAGAATATGAAAAACTATCTGGAGGAAGTCCTTAAATTACTCAGAGAGGGGATCCGGGAATTGGGACTGGAATTGAAATCCGAGTGTTTCACTTCGCATCTATCACACCTATTTAAAAATAAAATTTCCTGAGTAACAGGATGGAGTGATCAAGCGTTTGGAGAAATGTTATGTTGTGCTGGGCTAATTAGCTTGATGAGATTAGGAGAAAACGCTCCCTCTGCAAGGCAGGAATTTACTCATTATAAGGTCATCTCTCCGACAAGCACGGGATTGTCTCCATACAGACACTCCAGGTAGGATCCGGCACTGATTTGCATGGGTTTTGAGCTATTGAAATTGTTCCCTTCCAATTTCTTTTTCAGTTATCTTCCCATCTCCGACCCGTGAGAAGCGTAATGGGATGGAAAGCACAGTTGTCGGGTGACGAGACAGGGAGCAGGAGAGAGCTATGTGTGTTGTCAAGTCCCTGGGGTGCTGGGAGATGCACTCAGGTCTGGATCCCCGCGGTTCTGCCAAGGGCTTTCCTGAGTGCTGAGAGGAGGCTGCAGGTCTAGGGACGAAGGACCGTTCTTGGACTTCTTTTCCCTCCGCTGCAGCAGGAGCCAGACAGCCTGGGCATCAAGGATGGTGCGGACAGAGTGGCTTCAGTGAGGCATGTCCTGTGTGTCCTCAGGTCCTCTCTCCTGTGTATCTGACGGCCTGTGGTTGGCCCATACACTCTTCTTGCCTCACAAGTTCTGACATAGGGTTTACCTGCGGCTGAGCAGATCTAACTCAAGTATCAATGTTCAGTCTGTCCTTCCCATAGCCCATCTGGGGTGCTCCCCAGACACGACATTGTGGTGAGAAAAGGGGAAGCTGTGGATTGGACTTTTCTGGATGACTTCAACATCAAGAAATTACTTCAGGTGGAGTAGATCCCTAACAACTTTTGTTAATCCCCCTGGGACCTGGTGAGTCCTGGAAGACTCCAGGAAGGGAAAGGATGTGGGGCCCCAAGGCCAGGCTTGCCTGTCCCTTTCTTTCTCATTTCAGTTAGTCATGACTCAGAGCAGGAAGCTACCTCTTCAAGTGACACAAGCTCACAGTGAGCTAGGGAGCAGTCGGGATGATGAAGCTGGTATTTTTCTTCCTGGGAGAAGCTGTTGTCTTTGGAATGGGAAGCTCATTGTCCTTCTCCGTTTCCCATTCTCCATTTCTACTCCCTCCCCTGACTGTCTCCTCTTCCTTTCAGATCCTATGTATGCCAGATGTTTTCCTGGTTGACCCTTAAATACTCTGTTTTGGAGGAGATTTTAATTTTGCTTTTCAAATTAAAACAAGGCTTGCCTGATGGTATTAAGGGAACAGCCCCTCTAAAAGAGTGTACAATTGTTGAATCAAAATCTCCTTTCTCCACAAACCAGGATGCGTTTTGCTACATTTAGGAGGGCTGTTTTGTTTTATTGGAGAAGCAGGGTACCGGAGCAGGGTGTCTAGGTGTGTGTGGCTGTACTGGTCTCCTGTTCACCTTCTAAAACCAGGCAAGGCATGCATGACTATCTGCACACATCTGTGCGCACAGACACAGGCCAGGGCCGCGTGGAGACACAGGCCAGGGTCGCGTGCAGACATCCTTGGCTGAGCATACTGAAGGACACCAGAAGAACGTTTTGGGGGCCCCCTTTCTGTCTTCCACTGCCAGCTGTTGCAGAGGGTCTGAAGCAGACACACGATTTACTGGGTAGTGTTTGGAAACCTGTCGGTGGTAATGACTGTAGCTCTGATTTCAATTAACACCCACTAAATTTGGGCAAACTCAGCTCATGTGTGGACCTGTTGAACATGATTTGCATCATGTTGCAAAAGAAAAAAAAAATCTGACGTGGCCATATTTTAGAAAAAACAATGGCAGTATATGGCCAAGTGGTTTATGGGTCCCTTCCCTGGTGTGGCACATAGTGGCACTCCTCTGTGAAACAGAGGGGCTTTGAGGCTTGTGATTTGGGTTTTTGTAAAACAACCTTTCAATTGCAGAGAGCACAGCTGAAGTTTTAGTGTCCAGTCTGGTTTACTGAAATGCGACCTTGCATTCATAACTCACCATTTCTCAGCCTGTGTTCGCCCCCTTTCCTGGCTGTTTGGGTGAAAACAGCTGGGGCAGGGCCACATTTTATGATTATGGCACTAAAAGATTAGCCGTAGGCGCTGCCCCATCTCTGGGGCTACAGCACTCTGTCTGCTGACAGCAGGTCTGTTTTGAGTCGAACTCAGATTAAAGCGAGTGAAAATCATTTGGGGGCTGAGGGCTTGAAAGGTCACACATGTAATGAATTGTGGGTGCTTGCCTGGCTTCCCAGGCGAGAACCGTAAGCAGTTATCAAATGCCATTGTGCGTCAGGAAGGATTGGTTGGTGGTGACTTTGAGGCCTTCCAGAAGGGAGCCTGGGAGATTGCAAGAAGTCGTCATGAGGCCTTCTCCAGGAGGGACTAGGGGATGGGGTGGGTTGATGCAGCTTTATTTGGGGGAGGAATCTTTTATTCTCTCTCATCTTTGGTTTGCTCCTGTCTGCAGCAATGGAGGCATCACTTGTGAAGGGAAGGGTTTGGGAGGTGGGAGGGTCAGTGGTACCATTGTCCTTTGTCTTGGCTTTCTGCTGTGGGAGTGGGCGGTTTTGCCCCAGCCTTGAGCAGTTCTGCACACATTCACACACACTGGCCAACAACTTCTTCACTGAGGCCGCTCAAGCTGCCCAGGCTGGCTGCGCAGCTGCAGAAGCTGATAAAGGTCTGGGCTTCACTCTGCAGTTGAAGAGCTGTGTGACCTTAGCTGAGCAAAGCTATGCTCACCTTCCATTCCCTCTTGCTGTTCTCTATCTCAGGTGGTATGCCTTGGTGCTGTGGAAAGCTTCCAGAAGCCTCCATCGTAGCAAGGGGCTGGTCTCCACCGACTGACCCCTTTGTCCTGATTAGAAACCATTCTTTCAGGAATCCCCTGCTTTAGCTTGTGCAAAAGCCTTGACATATATATGGAGAGATAGGAGGCTATCAGCTTAAATAATTCCTTTTAGTTGGCCACTGTGTTTGTTATTTTGGTGCCTGGATCAATTTACTCACGGTTACTAGATACTTGCTGTGTACTGGGTCAGGGGCCTGGCAGGGATGGTACAGTAGTAACTCACTTCCCAAGAGAGGTACTCATGTAGGAATAAATAGGTGGAACAACCAAGGGACAGGATGGGATACTGGCAGGCTGGACCATTTGCGACAGGCTCTATAGGCAGTAAGATAAGCCTGAGCCATGGCAGAGAAGGGTACGAAACTCAAAGTCAGGGCTGTGTTTGACCTTGTAGGTAACCTTCCCATTGGTCATTTCTTTCCTCTCCCCTCAACCTTTTTCTGCAGTTTTTTGAGACAGGGTCTTATGTAGCCCACACTGTTCTGGAGTTTGCTATGTACCTGAGGCTGACCTTGAAAAGGAGGATTCTGCAGCCTCCTTTCCCCAAATGCTGGGATTATAGATGTATGCCACCACACCTGGTGCCTCAATTGTCATTTGGTCCCTAGTAGTCTCTGGCTTGTCCAGTAAGACGCTGGGTGTCATGGATTCTCAAGATGGCCCAGAGCAGATTTCTGCTTCTTTCCTTCTTTTAGTCTTATCCCTTTGTTCTTCTATGTTTCCTCCTGGAGTTTCTCCCATCCGAATGGGGATGAGTTGGGTTGATGAGGAGGAAATGGAAACAAGGGATACCAGCTGCTCCTGAACAGGCATGTGATGTTATAGACTCCCGTAGGCATGCTTGCAGGCATGCTGAACAGGTATGTAAGTTATAGACTCCTGTAGGCATGCTTGCAGGCATGCTGAACAGGTATGTAATGTTACAGACTCCCGTAGGTATGCTTGCGTGTGACAGACACTGAGACTGCCAGTTCTTCATATACCCTAGCTCCCTAGTGCGGCTATCCTTCTTCTCTTTGCTCCCTACTGAGGAACCTCAACTTGTTCAGGCTTAGAACAGATGGCTTGTAAAGGAGTAAAATTCTTCAAGGAAAATCCTCAAGATTCTGGTGATGATCCTGGTCCGAATGCTTAAGCATCAGGCGACTAGGGCACGGCGAGACAATTTTATTTTAGGGGAAAGGTAGGAGGGGATTAGAGGTACCCACCATCATCTCAAAGTCTTCACATAGATCCTAGTGCTTCTCCATCATTTGGAAGCTCCTTTGCTCTGAGTTGTCTGGAGTAAAACTAGACTCTCTTTTGGGTGTGTAGACGGGAAGTGAAGAAGACGTTGGCTGTGAGACAAGAGTATAGGAAGATGGGCCTTAGGAGTCTAGTCACACTTTATGTTCTCACTGTCGTCTAGTCACTAAATATTGGGGACATGGCCTGTTTGGGCATACCCTTTGTTGACAGAGTTCTTTCTAGAGCACAGATTTTGCTCAAGGTAGACACCCAGTTTGACCAGTAGTTCTTGTCGGCTATGGCCCTGCAGGTCCCTATGGGTTAGAGCTGCCTAGGGTTTCTTTTTGGTCCAGTGAACTTAGAATGAAAGGAAACTTTTCTTCCTGTTACAGTAGGTTTCTGTAGAAGGCCTTTGTGGGAATGTTGGGCATGGGGTTTGGTGGGGGAAGGGTAGGAAGCATGAATACTAAGCCCCAAAGGAGGTAGTGTGGGTTGGGTAGGTAGGGGCTTGTCTGCATTATTGGTCCATGGCGCCCATCCAGCCTGTGGCCTCTCTCACACAAAGCCATCGTTCTGATTAATGGCATCCGTGTCTCGGAGGCATGGATTGTATTAGGACTTGTTTAACAGTTCTCGCGGTATGTTCACTTCCTCTGGAAGTGCACCAAAATAGGACGAGAGGAAGAAAGGGAGCAAGAGAAAGAGGCTGCATTTGGACAGGGTAGAAAGGAAAGCCTTTTTCAGAACTACTTTCTGTGACTTTGTATAGCCTTGGAGGCTTTGTCTCCACAGCGCTCCTATGGGAGAGCCAGCGGGAAGTGAAGACAGACATCTTGGGAAAGAAGACGGGTTTCCCTGCCAAAACTGGGAGATGGCGCTGGCTCTCTTGACTCTTTAGAAACCCCAAGAAATCTGCTGACATTTTAAAGGAAAAGAAAGGGGGGGGCGTGGGGAGGGAGATGATTTATGATGACATCACATGTTGCCCAAGCAGATCCTGTGAGAGGAAAATGGCTTTTCTAGAGAGCGTGTTGCAATAGAGAAGCAGTGAGTCACTGGGGAGCATCATCAATAGAAATGCCGTTAGTTATCTGCTTTATCTGCTGCTTTCTCGGACCCAACTGGAGCCTCTGTAGCCTCGAGGGCCTCGCTGCATAGAGCCCAGAACTTCAGGACCCTGAGCCTAGCCTGAGCCCAGAGTCTGCCCTGCTTATTTTCCTCTGTTCAGCCTCTTCCTGATAACAATGATTGCATCTGCTGTTGCTCCTAGTTTCTGGTCATGTGCAGATGCTTTACAGCCTGTGTGTGTGTGTGTGCATGTGTGTGCGGGTGCATGTTGGGAATGGGTGTATGTTGGGAGATGGGTATAGAGGAGGGGGTGGTGAGGGGAGCCAGTGCTGTCTTTGTTTATCTTAGAGCTGCAGAGTGGTGCCGGACTTGTGTGGAAGGGTGGGCATGGCTGCATGGGTTGTGTTGGGTTGGTGTAGCTGATGGATCCAGCGTGAGACATGCTATGGTGTGCAATTGTGCTAACCAACACTAAATCTCATTGGCAGCCGGCTCCTGAAGGCTTGTCTTCAAGAGCTCTGCCTTCCTGGTTCTCAGGTGTCACCTCTATTGTGTGACATGCTCTTCCATTTTTCTCAAGACTTGAGTGCCTTCTTGCTTTTCTCTCTCTCAACACAGTCTGAGGACTAGGCCTGAAAGCTTTTCAGATGGAGGCCAAGTTGTCAGAATGATTTCTGATTTGCTGCTGTATGTTTACATATCAATGAGGGTCAATGCATAAAGCTGGAAGGGCAAAAATACTTTCAGAGAAGTTCTAGCTATTAGGAGGAGGGACCTGAGTGTCCTGGAGAGACTGGGTCTATTTGAGGAGCAGGCAGATAGTTGTGCAACTGTGTTGAGATGGTGTCTTTCCTTCTCTTGGTTTGCATAGCTTGGAGCTCATCTCTGTGGATCAGATCCACCTTGGAGGTGTCCTTGGATGTTTCCCTGGAATCATCAGGTCCTCAGAGTGCATAAGTTTGGGAGTCTTTATGAGATGGGCTGGTGGTTAGGACATCTGTAGGCCTTAACTTAGGGGGATCATTACAGGCATCATCAAGCTTTTCCTTACTCTGGAAGGATCTAGTCCATATGGAGAGGGCTTGGATAGTGAACCCAGCCCAGCCTGTCTGCTGTATAGAATGGCTGTTGTCTTCACTTGTGGACTCAGAGGCTCACTCCTGGGCCCTATACTTTGAGCAGAGAGGTTGGCTTCATCCTAGAGAAATGGTTTGTCGTGTTTATGTTCTTGGTGTCTACTAGGCACAAGTGTTGCCTTTTAGTTCTTTAAACAACCACTAGGATGGTGGGGCAAGCCACCCATAATCATATCACTCTGGTTCTCTTCTTTGAGTTCTGATGCAGCAGTTAGAAAGCCACAGTCCCTGTGTTTGAGAAGCTGATCTTCTGGGTCTGAGAGAAGTCCTAATTCTGTCCAGAAAGTTGTGTCTCATACTGCACACATCCTGGGTCTTGGGGGAGTTGAGCTCCAGGGAAGAGGTAGGCATTGTGAAGTCCATCTTGGCATGGTCCTTTCCCTACTGTAGACTAGGTAAACCACGCTAAGACCACCCAGTATCCATCTTGGCATGTCCCTTCCCCTACTGTAGACTAGGTAAACCATGCTAAGACTGCACAGTGTCCAATTTACAAAGTCAGCATCAGAACTTGGCTTGGTCTGTTCTGAGTCTCGTGTTCCTCTACCCAACCAAGCTCTTGCTCAGCTAATGGTACCCATATTGTTTTGAGTTCTGCTGTTTTTCACTTAACATGTCAAAAGCATTTTCTGTGTTTCTATAGTGCTCACGATAATCTTTTTAAATGACTATACGATTTCTCTCCCCGTGCTGATGTTCTCTAAATGCAAACCAGTCCCTGAAATATTGAATGTTTATTTCTCATTTCTTTGATGTTGGGATTGAGTGGGGAGTTCCTTTTTGCCCCCCAAAAGGAGCAGTTAGCTGAGCACAGATGGAGTCTTGTGGGAGAGGGGGCTCCAGGTTGTGTCAGGAAGGCTCATGGGAGAGAGAGTGGCTCATTGTCCTTGACTCTTGGTTTTAATTCATTCAGACTTTGTTGCTGCGTCCTCGACACTTTTTCCTTGGTGGGGAGGAGGCAGAAATCTTTAATAAATAATTAAATTAAAAAAAAAGAAAACCCAAACCATAGGACATCTGGTCCTTCCTGTCCCAATCATTTGCCCACCATATTCCTCAGGCCCAGTTGTATTCTCTTCCTGAAATGTCCCTTGCTTTTCTCTCTCCTAGCTTCTCTCTGCCAAATATGCCTTACCTTTTAAACCTCACCCCAACAGCTTGGCCAGTGTCAATATATTCTTGTACCAAATGGCCTAAAAACTGCCCCATTCATTCTCACAGCAACTTAGATGCTGATAAAGGAATTTCGACTGCTCCAAACTTTCTGAGCAAGGAAAGGAGCACAGGGGCTGAGCACCATCCGCGCCTAAGTCATGTTCCAGGCTGTCCTCCACTCTAGTCTTCTTTAGTTCTTAGGACTCTTCGTGGTGCCATTCATGACCTTCCTCTCACAGTGAATAAATTTGCTGTGAGTTGTCAGAACCCAGGCAGGAGGCACTGACTGGCACATAGGTGCCAGTGCTCTCAAGAGGCAGGGCCCATTTCTTGAATTTCCCATCCATCCCTTTATCTTTAGTGTCCAGTGTTTGGTTCAAGACCCAGGGTAGGTTCCTATTAAGTGCTCATCGAGTTGCATGTTGGACAGTTTCCTTTGTGGGGGTAAGAGTTTCCCTGGTGCACTGCTGAATCAGGAGGGAAAAATGTAGTTGGCCCTGCATGCGGCCTGTGCTTTTCATTCCAAATGCTGATCTGTGCAGTTTAGCAGGGGTCAGGCAATGACAAGAGGCAGAGAGGAGGAAAAACATCTTGGCGCTGCCCTTCTGCTCTGAGCTAGAGTAAAGCCCCACATCTGTTCCTTGTCTTTACCCTGTGGTTTCTCTCTTCCACTGAGGTCCTAACAACAGGCAGGATGAAGGTATGGCCAGATGTGAGAGGGAGGGGATCTGCACTTGGTGCTTCCAGGCCTCACGGCCTGGGGCCTGAGGTGGAGCTTGGAAGGAGCATCTTAAGCTTGTTCAAGGTTTGGTCGCTACAATCTTGAATTTTGCAAACCTTTTACCTGTGCTGAATGGAGACAACTGGTTCCCCCATCAGACTTTTAAAGGAAGCTTTTGGACACTACGAAGGCTTGACAAGAGATACGAGACTGTACGTAAAGCACACTAGGGGCCCACTCAGGTTAAACCCAAGTGGAAGCTGAACTGGAGCTTGTGATAGAGTTAGGTTGAAAGTCTCAGAAGCTACACATACCATGCAGTGGTAGAGAGGACGGTTGGCAAGCTAGAGGAATAATAGGAATAGGCGTTTTATAGAGAGATGTTACTGAACATTACACAGGTAAGCATGTTTGGAAATGCGGGGTTTCTAAAGTTCCACGCTTCAGTTTCAAAGGTTTTAGAGCCTCACACTGCCTTTACCAGGTGTCCAAGTTTGGAGATAGGGGTTATGGCTGCAACTGTATCTGTAGGTGGTCTCTAGGTGGAGGACCCAGAAAGGTCCTTGGATTCAAGTCTGAGCTTCATGCTGAGTTCTCACTACAAGGTTTGAAAAGCTGCCTGTCATTTCTGTAGCTTCGTTTCCTCTCTTATGGAATGCTGGCTCAGGGGATGCAATGAGGTGATTCTTGTAGGCTGCTCATGTAGTATCTAGCTTATGGTAACTGTTCAGTATGTGATATGATTATTGTCATTTGTGTCCCCATGATCTGGGTCATCATCTCACCAGTGACAAGGAGACTTTACCCTACAGCATTGTAGGAACCCGCTTGTTCATTTCCTGGCCACCCAGATTCCCGAAATAACCACACAGAAACTGTATTAATTAAATCACTGCCTGGCCCATTAGCTCTAGCTTCTTATTGGCTAACTCTTACATCTTAATTTAACTCATTTCTATTAATCTGTGTATCACCATGAGGCTGTGGCTTACTGGGTAAAGTTCAGGCATCTGTCTCCTGCAGGCTACAAGGCTTCTCTCTGACTCCTCCTTCTTTCTCCCAGCCTTCAGTTTAGTTTTTCCTGCCCAGATCTGTTCTGCCCTGCTCTGCTATAGGCTCAAAGCAGTTTCTTCATTAACCAATGGTAATCACAGCATGCAGAGGGGACTCCCACATCACTAAAGCACTGCTTTTCTGCACCCTGCTAACATCAGTATCACCTGGGAGGTAGTTGAAACAAAAACTCTTGGGCTATTGCCACACCAAGTTTCAGATTCAGGAGAGCTGGGATGGGGTCCAAGAGTCCTGACTGCCACAGATACCAGTGTTCCTTATAGTATTATTTAGAGTACATTTTTGTGTCACATGTTGTACAACATATCATAAGCTGGGTGATTGTATATGGACCACTATAACATCATATAATAAGCTGGCTGGTTGTATGTGGACCACTATAACATCATACCATAAGCTGGGTGGTTGTATGTGGACCACTATAATAACATCTCATAGACTGGGTGGCTGTATGTTGACCACTATAACATCATATCATAAGCTGGGTGGCTTGTAAACTGTTTTGCTCACCAGTTTGGGGACTGAAAAGTTGAAGATCAAAATGTCCTAGATCATATCTGAAGAGGGACCACTTCTTAGGTGCTGTCTTCTTACTCCCACATGGTAGAAGTGGCAAAGATGAGTCCCAGATCTTCTCTCATGAGGATTTTAGGGGCAATGACAGGAATAAGGATGTTCACATATGTATTTGAGTGGTGGAGATAAAGGCCTTATGTTTTGGTACCCAATGTTAAGGGGCTGCTCCAGAGAGATAGGATCATGAAGTCCCTACCTTGGTCAAGTTAAAGAAGTCTTTTTTCCCTAAGGAAACACTCAAGAGCTGATCATGGAAGCCCATTGTTTCAGGTCATTCATGGTTCGGTATCTAGGTTCCTTTGAAGGACAAGAGTCCAAACTGTAAACCTTTCTCCTCACAATAGAATCCACCCTTGTTATTTAAATCTGAGGTTTTTACACTATAATACTCACCCATCAGGCTCAGAGAGAAATGGAACTTTCCTCTGACAATCTACTTGTGGTGCTCTTGCTGGCTGAGAGTCAACTGTAATCATGAGGTGTCAGCCAATCCCGTGCCCAGTAAAGGATGACCTAGTAACTCCATCCCCCAAAGGCAGCGCTTTCAAATATTTTTATCCTGAAAGAAGGTATGAGTGTTGAAAGCAATTTTTGGTTATGTGTTTCCGAGGGGGTCCAAGACCATGTTTAAGGAAGAGCCTTCCACCCCCTTCTCCCAATACAGTTGACTCCTGCTTGAACTTGGATGGAAACATCTGGATGTTCCCGCACCTTCCCAGGAATCTCTGTTCCGGCCTGCCCCAGTGGATCTTAGGACTTGTGGGGGCTCTAGGTAGAAAATAAGACATGTGGCTCAAGTCCTTTGGATTTCTGTTTGAAGACCACAGTGTCAAAGTTAAATGGCATTTGTGTGGCTAATTAATAACAACAGAAGCATCATTGCTTGACAGTATGGACCTAAAGCGGAAACATCAGTGCTTGTGTGGACCCACAAACGGAATGCCGTGTGATCCGTCCTCAGGAGACAGCAGCAGAGGTGGACTCCTACCCCAGTTATGTGCAGACTCAGCTTAGCTGCTTCCTCCTCACATTTCTTCTTGTCTCCTTTATCTTAGCTAATGGTGTCCCCATCCTCCCCACATTCCAAGTTTCAATCCAAGTTCATACCCTTAAGTGTTGTTCTTCCCCCCCGCCCCCCCCCCATTTCTTCTTCCATCCTTGCCTACAGGCCCTTGGTGAGAGTCAAGGTCAGATCCAAGCTGCTCCCCTGCTCAGAACTAGTGACTGGAGAATCTGGGTCAACATCCTGGCCATCCAGGGACTTTCTCGCTTAGCTCAGATTTTCTTATCTTTAGCCAAGTAGACTGACTCCGTCTTGTGTTTTTTCCTTTCTGACACAGGGTCTCATGTAGTGCAGGCTGGCCTTAAATTTGCTATACAGTAGAGAATGACCTTGAATTTTTGATCTTGCTTCTTCTACCTCCTAAATTCTGGGATTATGGCCATGTGCCATGATGCCTGGAATTATGCAATGCTCAAGATCAATGCTGGGCCCTGTGCATGCTAAGCAAGTCCCAAGAATTAGGTAACTGATATGGCAAAACATAATGCTTTTGCGAGGAATGTGTGGAAGACAATTAAACCTGTGACACCTGTTCCCCAGGAAAAGGTCCCATTTCTACCACCACTTGTCATACGTGTAGGCTCAGGGTCTGACGTGAGTGACACCTGCTCAGCATTAACGTTCTCTCTCCTCTTGTGCAGCTCTGAGTCCAGAGAGACTACCACATCAGCCACACCTTCAAGGGCAGTTGCAGATGACAGTGGTATAGAGGTTGAGTTTCATCTTCTACCTATGGGGACTGGAGGCCTGGGTAGCTCCCGGGGCCCTGCTATCTCCAATGCCCGTAGTTCTTCCTGCTTAAGCATTGCTTAGAGTGTACCAAGTCTGATCACCTGTATAATTCATGAGGGACGCCTTGTGTCACCCAGCCTGCTGCTCATTTGCAAGAATTATAGGCTTTGACAGAGCTGGCTGTGGGGCAGTCCTCCTTGTCATGGTTGCAGTAATTACTATTCCTTTTCTAATTACTTGTCTTATCCACATGGCCCCTTTCAGCCGCTGCAGTGAAGGCACAGGCAGCCAGGTCACAGCCACCACTGTGGCCCCAAGGTACAGTCCATGTTGAGACTGCCTTCCCCTTGTCCCCCATTGTCCTCTGCCTCTTTGCTCGTTCCCTAGTTTCTGAGCCATGTTCCAATCAAGAAAAATGAATTGTGAGCCTTTGGTTTTTAGATAACTGCCCTGAATGTCAGGGGATGGGGGAACGTGTTACCAAGCCTGTCTGCAATGGCGGCCACTCTCGCTGTGGGTGAAGGCAGCTCTCTCTCAACATCCTAACCTGCTGCAAGTCAGGTGGAGATAAATAGCAAAGGGAACATCATATTTAAGAGTCTGAATGTGCTGAGTGGATGCTTTGGAAACTAACCTCAGGCAAAGGTCCTTGGTTCAGGCCTGTGACTGATGTGGCGTTGTCTGCTGTTAATAACCAGGAGATGGAAGACCCAGCGAGGGCATATTTTTGCCTGTCAACAGGGAATCTCCAATTCTTCAGCTTCTCAGTTCCAGCAGTTGCTTTTGCCTGTGTTCTCCTCTGGGGCTGCTCCGCCTTGTCCCCGCTTGCAGGGCTGTGTTTAACTGACTGAGTTAAAGAAGGTGCCTGTTTCAACTCAAGTGCTTATCACTTCCCATTTAAAAGACCATTCTTTAATAAATCTGGAGGAAGTTGACTGATTTTTAATGAAATCCTTCCCATTATGAAGGATATTACGATATACTTCAGGGTTTTTCTTTAAACGTAGTTTGTCCCCTTGGAACAAAATGACAATGGATAAAAGTCTCTTAAGATCATTTTCTCCAAAAACATATAATGGGGCATAGTGGAAATTAGTGCATATTTATAAGATATGAAGCCATTTTTTCACTTGTATACATCTTTGCATAAAAGAGGACGGTACCAGGAAGTCAGTGACAGTTGAGTTAGATGTGGCACCCTGTGACCTGAGAGATTGACCTTAGACTTCCTTCTAGTGCTGTAGCCCTTCTTGACTGCCAGCCTTTCCTTCCCCATGAGTGTTTTCTATGCACCCCTTGTAGGAAGTATGTGGTTCTTTTTTCTGCACCCTCATCCTCCCTTGCCCCTGTGGTTTTTTTTCTCTCTCTTGGGTCCGTGCTTTCAGAGACCCCCTCCAAGGCCAGGCCATTTCTCATCCACTTCAGTTGAGCACTCCATGCTCTTGGAGCTTACATTTTAATTGAGGTATGTGGGATGGGGTGGGTCAGGTAGGTGTAAGCAAGCCAAGAGTGGAGTTGTATCGTCTAGGGGGAGCTGAAGCTGCTCTCAGAACAGCTAGAAGGTTGACCTAGTCTGCCGAGGAATGAAGGACACTAAGGAGACATCTCCAAGAATTGATTAATTAATTAATTCACTCATCCACTCACTCTGGAACCATTGTTTATATCCCACAGCTGCTGTGCAGATTGCTGGAAACAGGTAGGGGTGGAGCCAAGCAGGCAGGGGCCCTGCCTTCCAGAGTCTTTGTGTTAATGAGAGACAGCCAGATAAAGTGCTGGGAACTGAAGGAAACTTTGGGCAGAGAAGAGAACAGACATTATCCTCATCTGAATTTGAATCACATACAAAAAGAGAGTCAGATTACAGTGGGATTTGTGGGTCCCCCTTTAAAGATATAGGACCTTATCCTGAGCTCAAGACTTGACAGCATGGTTTAAGCAGGAGACCGATGTGGTCATAATGATTTCAGGTCACTCTGTTGTAGAGATGATGGGCAGGGATGTGAAGTTAGGCACCTGGTCACAGAGGCCTCCAGAGATGGTGTGGGGCTTCATGGGAGCAGTGTGGCCTGAAAGTATAGTAGATGGATTGGAACAATATTTTAGTTAGATGGTGTTGATGTCTAGAGGTGAGGAATAGGTGCAAATATGGCGGGTTCTGGTTTTCTTTGTTAAAAGTATTGGATGATGATGATCGCCATCTCTGAGATGGGAAGGCGGGGAGGAGCAGGCTTTCCAGGTTGGAGGGATGAAGGGCAGCTAAATTGGAGACATTGAACTTGAAATGCCTTTGTGACATCCAGGAAGACATGGCCAGGAAGGAGCTGGACACAGAGCTAACTCTAGGGTTGAGAGAAGAGTGGCCTTCCCTTGGAAGCATAGTCACAGTGAAGCACTAAAAGTCCTGTTCCTGAAAATGAGGAGGGGCTGGATTTACTTGAGTTTTTGAGGGAGGCTTAGGTTGTAGGACAGATCTAAGGCATTTTGGAATTAATTGAGAAAAATCAGCCAGAGAGGACAGTGGAGGAAAATGGGGGAGTTTGAGCTTGCCAAAATCTGAGGAATGAGAATAGTTCAGTGGGGAGGGAATTAGGAGAGTTTAAGAGTTTATCTGAATGTTTGGGATAAACATTGCTTTGAGCTGTAAAATGGCAGAAGCAGTTGGATGGAATGATGGACTTTTCAACTCTAGCATCTCTGGAACACTTTCTCCTCTTTTCATCCCCATCAGTGGATGGTCCATCTCTGGAACACTTTCTCCTCTTTTCATCCCCATCAGTGGATGGTCCATCTCTGGAACACTTTCTCCTCTTTTCATCCCCATCAGTGGATGGTCCAAGGCATTATCATCTCTTCCTGGAATGAGTGGGTCAAACTGGGGGGACTTTGGTCTGTGCAGTTCTCTAGAAGACTCATATCTTCCCATCTTTATTAGCAATCATTTCCATAAACCAAGACAGCATCATCTCTTTTCTAGACTCCTGCAGTAGCCCCTCATTGGTTCATCCCTGTGCCTTGTGTTGAGGCAAATCTGGCCCCCTCTTCCTTGTATCCCATCTTTTAGCAGCTTTCTGATGTTCTGATGGAGGAGGACTTCTTCATGTTGAGCAGGGAGCTCTGCTTGTTATCTTCCCTGGTCTTGCATTATCTCCTGGTTCTTCCCTGTCCCCCCACCTCTCTGCCCAGCCTCCATATTCCTTTCCAAATGCTTTAATCCAGGCATGTCACTTTTGGTCTTGCAACTTTGCACATGTTGCTTAGCAGTCTCTTTGAAGTCCCCCATCTGCTGACTTTATTTTTAGGGATCTTTCGGATGTCAGTTCTAGCTGCACATTTTTAGTGACAGTATTTCCTGATCTCCCTTACATAGCCAGATCTCTTTGTTGTTCATAGGATGTCACCTGTCTCTCCTTGATGGCCACAGCTAGTTACATTGTGGTCTCAGTTCTCTTCTTCACCTCCATCTGTGCCCTTTGCCACATGGCCTCACAATTTCTCCCTTTGGATAGATTCCTCCATATTGGAGGAGGCCGCTTGTTTGTTTCCTGGACACCTGGCACTTTAGACCTGAAATAATTACATAGGAACTATATTATTTAAATCACTGCTTGGCCCATTAGCTCTAGCTTCTTATTTGCTAACTCTTACATCTTAATTTAACCCATCTCCATTAATCTGTGCATCACCACAGTTGCAGTTTTGTATCTGTTTGGTAGTTATTTCTGTTTTCTTGATTATGTACTGGTTCGATGAGAGCATTTTTTTTATTTTATTATTTTTGTATGGTGTCTCATGTATCCCAAGCTAGCCTTGCTAAGGATGCTTTGATTTTCTGCTCTTCCTGCCTTTACCTCCTAGATGCATGGCACTATTTCCAGTTTATGTAGTGACGGGGACTGAATCTAGGGCTTTGTGTGTGCGAGGACAATAGTTTACCCACTAAACTACATCCCAGCCCCGAGATGGGTTCTGAGTCTGTTACTAGGTACCGTTATTTCCAAGAATCCTGTACGGTGCCCGGTACACGGTAGGCATGCCGCACATATGTGTCAGTGATGTAGGATGTGTCTCTAACTTTCTATGGTAATTATAGGAGATTATTAGTTTTGCCTTGGTGTTGAAGTATCAGGATACAAAATGCATTCAGTAGAATACTTCACTAATTTGAAAGAAGATATATGTCTTAGAGGTTGCTTTTCTGTAGCATGTAAAGAAAATGTGGTAAGATGTAAGTTCTGGCTAATAGTTCTAGAATGGTGTGGGCTGTGGGGGAAATCACCCCAACAGTATATATTTATGTGTGTACGTATGTGAAAATATTTGCATGTGTGTGGAAACACATGCTTATATGTGTGTGTGGGTCTGACGTTGATGTTCATAATTGCTCTCCAGTTTATTGATTTAGGTAGAGTGGTAACGCTGAAGCCGAGCTTGCCAGTTCCTGATCCTGGGGATCTTGTCTCTGCCTCTTGAGACATGTGCTCCTGAGTCTGGCACTATGTGGGTGCTGGGGTTCAGAAGTCTAGACCCTACACTTACACAGTCAGTGAGCCTTCTCCCCACTGAGCCATCTCCCCACACTTCCACCTGAAATCTCAAAGCAAAAGGGAAATAATCTCCTTATCTATTTAGATGTGCTGGGCATTCATTATTTCCACCATTAACAATATGAGTATTTCCACAAATCATTTCTATATTAAAAACAGAGATCAGGCAATAAAGATCTGCCTTTGATTTCAGGGTAAATTTTGGCCAGTTTGACAAAAGCATTCATAAAATTTGATATTTCTTTCCTACACGGGAACTCCTCTCTCCAGGTGTCTTCTAGGTAGTGGACACAGCAACTGGAGGAAGAGGCCACACCGTGCTTTGAACTGCCTCGATGGCTGTCAGTGTGATTGAACCTTCTACATCTAGAGTAGAATTCCCGTCTCTGTGTGAGGGTCCCGACAGAAGCTTTGCAAGTGAAAGGCTGAGAACTCCAGCAAACAAAGATTATTGACTTTCAAATGGTCATTATTTTATTTTTCCTTCAAAACACCTGAGGAGTTTTATTGGAAATGATAAAATGCAGAAAAGCCAGACTGTCATTTTGAAGTAAAATAGATAGCATCTTCTAGAATGCTTCTAGTACCACACTGTTCTTGCCACTGTTAAACAAACCAGGTTCCAGATCCCAGACAGCGAAGGGACCTGGTCCCTAACATTTTCCGCACAATTCTGACCCCGCTCCTCACCACAGTTCTCAGTTATACACTTTCACCTCTTCAGCAGTTGGTGCCAGTGTTTTAAACTGATCGACACCTGTGAGAACTGGGCTATGGTCTTCATATTTGGAACAAAAAATGTTAATTTTTAAACTAGCAACCTTATTAGTGTTAACCTTATTAGAGGCCTTCCAAAGGCCTTATATCACCATGACTGCATCATGAAGACAGGGTTTATACATTTTTGTGGAATAGGATTTCATCCCTTTTCTCTGTGTCACCTGGATGCCATTTGCTAATATGTTGTTTGGGTCTTTCATGAGCATGATTGGCTGCTGGAGTTTTCTTTATCCGCGCTATGCTCATCTGTATTTGTTTCCTGTTTCTTTATAGACAGATTGTTTTCTGTCAAATCTGTGCGTTGAAAGACTAGCCCCCAATGCAGTGGAAGAAATGCATTTTAAGAATGAAATTAAGGTTAAATTAAGTTGAAAGGACCAATAGGGCCAGTGTCCTTATAAGAAGAACAAGAGGCCCTAGAGTGTCCTCCCTCCCCTCTTGTGCAGAGTCTAAGAACCAGCTGTGACTTTTAATGTGGGACACAGCAAGAAGATGCCTATCCAGAAGCCTGGAGGAAACGAGCACTCATGTTAACTTGAGCCCTCAGAACTGAGACAATAAATTTTTCTTATGCAGGTGACCTAGCCATAACATTTTGTTAAGGCTGCCCAGGCAGACCAATACAATGTTACATGGATAGTTGCTGAACTTAAAGTGGTTTGACTTATGTTCCACCCCAACTTTGCCATGATGCAAAAACAGTGTCACTGCAGTAGAAACCAGACTTCGGGTTTTGATTTTGGTACATGTGGTGTGACACCTTCTTATGAGGGTGGCAGTATGCTGGAGCACCAAGAACTCCCACAGCCACAGGGGAGCAATTATCACTGTCTAGCATACCAGATTGCCAGACTAGGGTGTTCAGTGGCCTAGGCAGATCTGATGCTTTTCCAGGTCCTAGCGTTTTCAGCTTAGATCAGGTCATTAGGTGGAACTCTGCTAGAAGCCCAAGAGCCTCTGTACTGACTTGCCAAGGTTCAGGTTTGGACCAAAGAGTGTGGATGCCATTCACTCTTTGTTCTTGAAGCCTTAGGTTTATTTATCTGTAGATCTCAGGGCCTGGGTTGTCTCTTACTCTGTATAACTTTATGTCTTCTGAGATTATATGACTTCTTTAGAATTTTATTTTTTTCTGTGTTAGTGTTGGTTCTAATGCTACCCAGTTTCTACAGGCTCTCAAGTGTGTTAGAATATGGCTGAACAAAACTATATTCTGGGGAGCTGGAAGATGGCTCAGTGGTCAAGAGCACTTGCTCTTACAGAGGGATTGAGTTCGGTTCCTAGCATCCTTGTGGGACTCTGTGGGCACCTATGCACATGTGGTATACACATACACATAAACAGAAAATGAGTCTTTAAAATTATGTATTTTGTTTCTGAATTATATTTTTATGGTTATATTTACATGTTTATTTGTGTGTGTGTTTGTGACAGGGTCTTACTTTGTAACACAGGCTGTTTCAAAACTCACTTCATGGCCAAGCCCAGACTGGCTTGAAACCCACAGCAAACCTTCTGCCTCAGCCTCCCAATGGCAAGTATTGCAGGTGTGAGGCACCGTGCCTGCTTGCTTCTGTTCTTGTTTGGATGGCGTTTTCTGGCTCTCCCTCTGGTTGCTGGGTTAGTAGCTGACGATTGTCTCAGTAGCGCCTGGACTCTCAGCGCTCCTCTCCTGTGAGCACTCTTTGTCTCTGGCAGTTGTCTCCTCTCCTGATGTCCATCTCAGGTATAGCTCCATGTTTAAATAGCTTCATCCACGGTGCTTATCCCTGTGCAAACTGCAAATTCGTGCCTTTCCCTCTGAGCACTGCTTAAGCTCTGTCCTGTAGACTTTAATGCATCATGTCTAAAATATCATGTTGATTTTTTTAAGATCTTTTGGAATTTCTGACTTTTTTTTCTTTCTTTACAGTGGCCAGAGATAATGTTTAGTTTTTTTTTCCCGAAGTATGTTCAGAGAATGTAATCTGAACTATCACCACCCTTTTAGAGAGTTAGGTGAGTGTATAGCCTTGTATGCGGCCAATTTTCTCAAACATAAACACTTAAAAATTTGGGTCTCTGTTATGATGCTCTCTGTCTGTATAAACACTGTATATATACTATGTATATTATTAAGCAACCAAAATAGTAATAAAGAAATGTATCATTAAAAAAATTCAACATAAACTCAGGTGTCTGTAACTCCATGTGTATTTGTCTCCTTTAATATACTTTCTTTTTAAAATCTTAACGCTTATTTTTTCCTGATTTTCCTATTACCTAGCAGAGGGCAAGAAATATCAGCAATTACTACCCCTTTAAATGACTGGAAAATGTTTATTAAAAAATAATAAAATTTGGGCTTCTAATTTCAGCTGTAGCACTCAGAGTCAGATCTCATGAACATTGGGCTTCTTGTAAGGTTTTAAAAACTTTATAGTTATTGGGCTAGTGTGGATTTACACATCCAGACGCATAGATACATGGGCACGCATGTGGAGGCCAGAAGCCAGTTCTGTGGAATTGTCTCGCCCCTTCCACTTTCCATGGGCCCCGGGCATCAAACACAGGCAATCGGGCTGCAAAATAAATGCTTTTCCCCATAGAGCCTTCTTGCCATCTGTATTCCTTATTTCTGACTCACTAACTTAACGTGGCATGAAGTACACGGAGCCACTGTCATCCATTATTATGCTAAGAACATCAGAGATTATGCAGAAGATAGAGACCCATCCTGGATTTATCAAGAAGACAGTTTGACCTTGCTTTAGCAGTGCTGGGAGACAGGGGTGGAAAGAGCAGACACAGCATCCGGAGTTCTGATAATGAAGGGAAACTATGTGCAGACGTTTGAAGAGCAGGTAGGAGTTTGGGGGTCAGGAGTTAGCACTGGGGCATCTTGAGCGAGGGAAACGTGTGCACAGCTGGCCGTCAAGGGAGTCTGGTGTGGAGGGGAGAAGGCACAGAGATGCCTCGGTGGACTTTGCTCTCTAAAATGTGCTGCAGGCTCTGAGTCAGGACTGGACAGCCTCCTGGGACCAGCCGTTTCCACTCGTGACTGCGTGAGCATCCTTGTGGGCATCGTCACCAGCGTCACCAGTCTGCCTGGCAGCCGTGGAGGGCAGCCATCGTCACCAGAGCCACCAGTCTGCCTGGCAGCCGTGGAGGGCAGCCATCGTCACCAGAGCCACCAGTCTGCCTGGCAGCCGTGGAGGGCAGCCATCGTCACCAGAGCCACCAGTCTGCCTGGCAGCCGTGGAGGGCAGCCATCGTCACCAGAGCCACCAGTCTGCCTGGCAACACTGGAGACTGGCACGTTCTGTTCTGTTCCCCGTGCCACTCTGCTGGCAGCCCTGCACTTCCACCAGAGAGCGGAAATTGGCACCCATCTTCATTTGATAGCATTAGGTCAGTGTTCTAACATGAATCAGGGAGACAGAGGCATTCCTGTGAAAGAATTACAGTGTCTGATACATACTTGCTCCGTGGAGCTGTTTCATCAAGTGACCCCAGTAAATTACCAAATATTTAACGTGACCGATAAATCAAACAACGCGCTGCCAGGAGGACGCGCAGGTGTTTGAATAATGAAAGAGTTCTTTCTAGAGCCTCTCCACATCATGATATTCTAGACTTCAGATCTGCCTTCCCCGTGCCGGCTCCACGGAGCAGCTGGTTATTTCCAATCAGCCTCACTTATTGGGCCCTTTTTAGTGATGCAGCAATGTCAGCAAAAACTGTGCAGACTGGCAAATGGTGAGTGATGGCTTCACGTCCGAAGAGCACTTGAGAGGTGCTTTCTGCGGGGAGATGGATGGGTTGGGAGCTGGAGCTTGAAGCTCTCTGAGTATAATAGTTTCATGGAGAAGGTCTGTCTGAGAGAGGGGTGAGTGCCCCATCGCTCAAAAGCTGGGGTTTTATGCTCTCAAGCCAGGTGTTGCTTGAGCTTTGGGTGCCTCTCAGGCTATGGAAAGAGTGTGCAGTTCTTTAATGGAATCTTGGTTGTGCTTTCTTCTTCCTATTCCTGGCCTCTTGCAGCAGGTACTGGGTGCTTAAAGCAGATAACCAAAGACATAGAAGCAACTGAAATTATCGTGGTAGATTTATATAGCTATGCCCATGACAGTCCTTGAGCCAGCATTGTCCCCCATGAGGGCCTTGAGCACCTAAGGTGCAGCATGCCTATGGGTTGTCTGAGCTTTGTAGACGCTGCGGCAGATTTTGGTAGCTGGGCAATCACTGTTCAGTGCAGGCTCTGAGGACAGCTGTCCTGAGTGAATTGGTGGAGACAGGGTATGGTACACTCTGGTTTAAATCACTGCTGGTTTGAACTGCAGGGTTGCGCTGAGTTTGATACAAACCAGTTTCTCTGTTGGCAGCACATGATAGATGAGGTGGCTGAGCTCATGTGTCAGTTAGGCTGATGCCCTCTGGACCTCGAGTGTTGCAAGGAGCTTTTTGGGGGGAGAAAGCTGACTTAAGGTGTAAAATGGGGTACCCGAGCTTGGGAGGCTGGGGCTGCTGCCTGTGTGTGCTCTCCCTCTGTTTTATTGCCGCATCTTGTCTCTTAGCGGAGCTTCTTCAGAGACTGTTCAACAAAGCTCCGCTGTCAGCTAAAAGGCTTTTAGGACTTCATAATCACGGCTCAGTATCTTTTCCTTCTTCTTAAATAGAGAGAAAGGAAAGAGAGAAAAAGAACTTTTTCCTTTTCCTTTCCCACCTTTTTTGAAATCGTTAGCCTTCATGTGAAGTGAAAAGGACTTCAAAACATTGGAAGAAAATAGCTTGGAGATCTCAGGGTGTGCTTGGCTCCTGGTAGGTCTGAAGGCTTGATAAAGAGGCATCTCTGCACTGACGGGTGTTTGCGTGCCAGCTGCTGAAGGCTTTTGATGACACAGCCACTTAGTTTTCTCCAGCCCTCCTTTCCCTTTGTGCGGAGGAGTTAGGGAAACTCTAACAAAGTGACTCAGTAATAGGGCCCAAAGTTGGCGTTGCTGGTTTCTCTCTCCCTCTCCTGCCTCTCTCCTGCCCACTGGATTGTGTGTGTGTGTCTGTGTCTCTGTGTGTGTGTTCTGAGAGCAGAGGTTAATCTTAGGGATTTTTCCTCAAGAATCATCTCCCTTGTTTCTCTAGGACACCACCCATTAGGCTGGACTGCCTGGTCATAGAATCTGGATCCCAGGGACCCACTGTCTCTCCATCCCCAGTGCTGGGGTTCCTGCTCAGGTCCTCACGCTTGTGCAATGGACACTTTGCTGACTGAGCCATCTCCTTGGGCTCTTGCCCATTGGATTTGCCAGGCATTGAGTAAACCAGTGGCAGAGGTGAGGAAGCAGGGGTTTAACCACTGCCCCTGTGGTTTTGAGAAGCATTGCTACTTAAATGTCTAGCACTAACAGCCAAATTTTCTTCGGTCCAAACAGATTTGAGTGAGTGGAGAACACTGGTTGAATGTGCATGTCAAATTGAGGGTCTTCCCTGATGCCGAAGGCCAACTTCTCTACAAGGTCCCAGCTTCAATACACAGAACTCCCAAGTGTCAGATAACCAAGGAAGTGGTATCTAAAAGACTGGTAGGGAAACTCTTGCACTGGACTCCATGAGTTGGTGTATAGAAATGTCCACCTTCTTATTTCATAGGAATAGTAGTAAAATTGGAAGAAAACTTAGGGTTTTCTGATAGTGGCTCCTTGGTTGGCTTTGGCAGCTGCTTGGGAAAGCTGCTGCTCCGAGTTGCAGCTGTTTCCTGGGCTACCAAACATTAAGAGCAGGTCTCCCAACTTACACTCTCCAAACCTGGGTCTCATTGAGAACTGCTCGCTCAACTGGGGCCACCATTTGTGTTTCAAGAGACTGGAGCCCAGAGATATTCTACTAAAAATAATACTTGTAGAAAAGCTGGGTATGGCCTGGGTGGTGGTGGCAGCACAGGCCTGTAATCCCAGCACTTGGGAGGCAGAAAAAGGCAGGTGGTCTCTGAGTTCAAGGCCAGTCTGGTCCACAGAGTGAGTTCCAGGACTCAAACAAACAACCTCACCCAGAAACAGCTGGGTGTAGCAGTGCACGCTTGTAATCCAAGTATTAGGGAGGCAGAGACAGGTGGCTCCCTGAGCGCCAGCCAGTGTAACTTAGCTTATTTGGTAAATTCTAAGCTAATGAGAGTTCCTGACTCAAAAAGGAAAAAAAAAAAAAAAAGATGCATGACACCAGAGGAAAGACTTCTTGTTGTTGCATTAGGAGCGGCAGGGCTGTGTCCCTGGCACCCGGCCGCCCGCATGGCTAGGTTATGCCCTGAAATAATTACACGGAAACTGTATTTTTTTAAACACTGCCTGGCCTGACTAGTTCCAGTTTCTTATTGGCTAGCTCTTACATATTGTTCTAACCCATTTCTAATATTCTGTGTAGCCCATGAAGTGGCTTACCAGGGAGGATCTTAACCTGCATCTGTCTGGCGTGGGAGAATCATGGCGACTCCCTTGACTCAGCTTCTTTCTCCCAGCATTCTCTTCTGTTTACTCCACCCACCTAAGGGTTGGCCTATCAAGGGGCCTAGGCAGTTTCTTTATTAATAAGAAATCACTCCCACATCATCTTGTAGTTATCACATGCACATACACATATGTATACATGCTTAGCAAGGTGTACCTGTATACATGAACACACACCCACCCACCCACTCATACCCACATATACTCGAAGAGGAGAGAATCCTTGTGGGGAAGCAAGTATCAGATGAACGAAACACATAAGCTAATCCCATGCTGTGAGCACAGCCGCTCTGCAAATGGATGGAAGAGCTGGTCAGAATAGCAGCAACCTTCATTTGCATTTTCCATGTGCCAGGTACTGGTGTGAAATACTTAGTACGTGTTCTCATCTAACACTCACAACAATCCAGTGGGATATTCATAGTAACAGTGGTTGTAGAGGCAAGTAATAATAATTACAGCAATTATTGTGCCTGCTCTTCCTGGGGCATCTCATTTGCGTCTCACAGTGATCCGATGAGCAAAGAACCATCTCTCGTCTCTCCACTTGCTAGAGGAATTAGCGGAGGTTCAGAGATGTTACAGAGCTTGTCTTTGGAGCTGGGAGGCGAGTCAGTCATCCGAGAGCCGAGGCTGGGCTTGCGTCTGCCTTGGTGATCACGTGTAGCTAGTTAAGCACTGGAATTCCACAGCGGGCCCTTCATAAGTACACGGAATGAGAGTTGTGGCCCGACAGCTATGTGCGCTTGAGCCAAGGATTTATGTTTACACAGTCAGATGCTAAGTTCCTACCTGGCAGGTGAATCTCTGGCTGTTAGTGCTAGAATGTGGAATGTTTTTTTAAAAATGTTTGTTATTTAATTTTAATTTTATTAGCTTTTGTGATAGGCCCAGTAATCCCAGCTGGATGCAGATTCATTAGGTAGCTGAGGATGATGCTGGACTTTTAATCCTCCTGCCTCTGCTTCCAAAGGGCTAGGATTACAGGTCTGTGCCACTACCCAGTTTATAAGGTGTTAGGTGATATCCACAGAAGTGAGGATATCAGACATCCCAGACAAGCACTCACCTATCTGACCTGCATCCCTAGCCCCGCCCCGCCCAGCCTAGCCCAGCCCAGCCCAGCCCAGCCCAGCATCACCACCTAGTACATAGCTACTGGGAGTCAAGCAATATGAACTCATTTAGCATAATTCTAAGTGGAACACCTTTGGGATCGTCAGAGTGACCAGATGTCTTGAGAATGGCAGGACTGAATGAGCATACGGGCAATTAGCCCTTCATTTTAGACAGAAGGTACCCAGGTCCTTCGGGGAGACCTGGAACCAGAGCAGCAAGATCTGAGGTCCTTGGTTGATGGTGCTTGGACTAGAACTAGATTTTTGGGACACCTTTCTACTGATCTGGTGAACCTTTTTCTGTGTGATCCCACTGCTCAACAACTAATCTATGAAGCCAAAGAAGAAATTAGTTTTTAAAAACACACATGCATTTATTTATTTATTTATTTATTTATTTATTTATTTATTTATTTATTCAGTGTGTGTGTGTGTGTGTGTGTGTGTGTGTATGTGCATATGGAAGGCAGAGGAAGAATTTGGGTTTGTGTTATCTTTCTCCTTTTTCACTGTGTGGGTTCTGGGGATTGAATTTGGGTTGTCATGTTTGGTAGCAAGTGCCCTGACCCAGTGAACCATCTTGCCAGCCTGAAACTGGGTTTTAGTTGTCTACTTTAGTGGCCCTGCCCATTCTCCGTCGATGGCATGGCTGATCTACAGCTGACTGTGATTTTCTAGACTCCCAATGGTTTAGTTCCCACACTGACTGTGGAAGTGACTTCTATCAGATTCCTTGTGTTGGGGCATAATAATGTTCCTTTACCCTAACACAAAGAATGTATTTGTTGACTTATTGACCTGTGATAGTTAAGGAATTAAATTGTCCTATCACATGTCACAGGGAGTAGGGGGAGCACATCCCAGTGGGGGAGGAAGTAGGATTATTTATAGCAGTGTGTTTTCTATGAAATTTGAGCTTGCTGCTACATTAGAAGCATTTTCTCTCCTGACTTGGAAGGGTCATTCTTTGGTCCTAGGCCTTTCAGTTTGTAGCTTCTTGTCATTTCATCCAGTGTTGCGACAGTTCCCAACTGTCTAGGATGTTTGCAACCGAACTGCAGATTGTAAGGGAATTGTTTGTCACCTCGACCCTCAGAATTAAATTTGCTTGAATTAATTATGACTTCCACACCGTCCCTGTGGGCAGTATTGTGCAGGAGTGGTGATCTTTCCTGATGTCATATAGAAAATCAATTCTGGCCCCTGGCGCTGGCTGGTTGCTTGAGTGGGGGAACTCGCCACTGGCTGGAACGTCTTTGGTTCCCATTTTTTCTTTGTCTTTTGTTCTACATTTCTGTCGCTGGACTGGTTTAAGTAATTACCAGGGCCAGGGGACATGGTTGGTGTGATGAACACAGAGACTCTCCCATAAGAAAATCTTAAGGTTTCATGTTGGGTGTGGCTCTTCTGGGCATAGCTGGTATTGTTTGAGTGTTTGCAACCAGAAACACAGGCACGTGCATGTGGGCGGATGTAGGGGCTGGGTCTCGGCTGGTTTGGGAGTTTGGTTGTGTCTCTTTAATAGTTCCATTGCTTGTGCCTCAGAATACTATTCTCTGTTGTAATTTTAAGATACAAAACTCTTTCACCTCATACAACCTCATAAACACACCTAAGAGGCTAGGAGTAATATCTGCACCAACAATGGTAAGCCTAGGATGAATATCTTTACTATATAAATATTTATTCCAAAAAGTAAACATCACCATCCTGTTGGGTCTGCTTACATTTTTAGTGCCTTGGGAGCCTGCCTTCGAGATAAAGCCGAGCATGCCAGCAAGGCGCAGAACACAACAGCCGTTGGAAACATTAATCCGTGTGCGCTCAAAGGAAGGCCTGAAGCATCCCCCTCTGCCTTTCTCACATCTGTCAGGAAGGCCCACAAGGCATTCTTCCCCTGCCATGTGACCATGGTGCTCTGGGCTTTGCCATTCCAGCCAAGTGACCCCGATACTGAACGTTTAATAGGGATAAGTTCACATGTGAATTCACAATCCCCTTATCTGGGCGAAGAGCACTGGGGAACAAGCTGGTAACAAAGCAAAGCTGGCGTCTCGTCCTAATGCTCTGACCCCACCTCACATCCCTCGTGCTAACCTTTCTGCACCTCCCAGGTTGCTGCCTACAGGCATCTGCCTCTCCTGCAGACCTCGCCTGCCTCAAGTATGTTAAATGCAGGGTGATCCTTGTTCTTAAATAAGTAGTTCCCATTGCTGCCAGCAGACACATTGAGTAGTTTAAGGAAAAATGGCGTACATGAGGTGGAGAAGTGTTGGGGTACGAGAAAAGAAAACAAGGATCGGTTCTTCTGTTCTTCCTTCACTCTCAGCCTTACTCTCTTTTGTGTAGTGTGACTTTGCCTGTGAATCCGCCAGCTAAGCCGCAGTCTAAGTTTTGAAGATTAAGCATCACAATTTGCTTTTTCTCTAATGCTTTTATTACTTTCTCATCTCCTTCTTCCCCTTGGTGTGGGTTGCAGTTAACATTATCTACATATGTCTATAAATACTGAAAATATTTTTGATACAATGTGCATTTAATCAACTTTTTGTTACTGTTACACCGTGTGTGGAGGGAAATAGTTTCTGTCTTAATGTTCTATTGAAGTGCCTTCGGAGTGATGATATCATAATCACTTTAATACATTTAAAAGCTTCAAGGCTTAGCATTTATTGAACAAAGCTCATTGAAGGAATATAACGGATGTCTTGAGGCTTTCCGCTGCTGTAAAAAAGGACAGTATTGTTCATGGCCTCGGTAAAAGAAAATCTGAATTTTTATTTTACTTTGCGCCACATTGCAATTATATTTCAAAAGCTCTTCAAGCGAATCTAACAAAGGGGCTGTTTTTATGAATTGTTATAATTGCAGATTTTAGGGCCAACTGCTGCGAGTTTAACATTAATAACGGACAAGCAATTTACAACTTTATCACTAAAATCCACCCTCTGAGAAGGAAAAGATGACTTCCATGCCCACTTGTCTTTGGACAAGTTCTTCCAAATTGGGACGTGAGTGGGAAATGCTTTTATTTCTGAGAATCTCGTGGGTGGTGTTTTTTTTTCTTCTTCTTGTGTGTGGGGTCTCCTTGGAGGCCTGGAGAAAGGGGAGAAGCAGGAAAGTCAAGTCTGTGGTCTGTGTGAGGCATGGGAAGATGGTCTGAGTAAAGCCACAGGAATCTCCTCCCCGCCCATGAATCCTGTGGATGGAAGAGGTTTCTGCCCAGAGTCCCCGGACTGACGCAGAGGCAGGGTCTAGAGCCACCCACTGCAAAGAGCGATAGAGAGCCTGATGCCGTTGCAGACGTGATGGGGGACAGCCATTTTCAGGTCTGAAGAGACGACTCAGCCAGTAAGGGTGTCTACCATTCTTGCAGAGGACCTGGATTCAGCACCCACATTAAAGCTCACGACTGCCTGTAACTTCAGGCTCCAAGGCAATCTGACCCTCTTCCACACTCATGTGCACACGCCCCACCACCGCATATATGCACACAATTAAAAATAAAATCCTCAAAGCGTTGCATGTGTGTACTCTTGCAGAGGACCCTTGTTCAGTCCTCAGCACCCACATTTGACAGCTCCAAACTGCCAGAAACTCTGCCCCCTGGGGGATCTGGCACCTCTCACCTCTGAGAGTATCTGCTTACATGCATGTATACTCACATACAGGCACACACATATACATATAAATTTTAAAAAGTAAATAGAAGTCTTTAAGAAATTAACCATTTCTACAGTTGCAACGGCCAGGTCACGCCCTTCAAGCATCTCCTAGAACCCGGGCCTCATCGCCTCTCTTACTTCGCTGGTACTGCATAACCCACAGGTGCCTGTCTGGTCTTGTACTGCATTTCAAAAAATTATCTTTATCCTCCTCAGAGATCACCAGGGAGAAAAGTGCCTGGGAAGACACTTGCCATTTCCTATTTCTTATCCCCAGGGTCTCATTAGCTCCTGGTCTTGCAAGAACCTGACTGGCTTGCTTAAAGTGTCCTTGCTTAAAGCCTGCAAGCTTCTACCATTTCCTTCAGGGAAAGTAAGCATTGCCGAGTTCAGCTGCTGTGCAGTGGGGCCTGCTGAGGCCTAATTAATGATGAAACCGCACTTCTTTCTAGAAGGTGCGATGCCCCAAGCAGGTGAATGTGACTGGGTATCTTGGAGAGGATGGTCTTTTACTGCTCCTTACAGGGAGGATTGGGGTTGTTTCTTCTAGGAAGCAACTGAGAGGAATATAGATTTTGACTGTTCTTCAAAGGCCTGTGTTCTGCGAGCTATGTTCAGTCTGTGGTTCTACTGTGGGGTGGGGCCTAAGAAAGAATTTAAGAATTGGGGGTGTGCCCTTTACTGGGTGGGAGGACCCTGCCATGTCTATTTCTTTCTCAGCCTCCCAAGAGCTGGGGTTAGAGACATTTGTTACCATGCTTGTGTGTGTGTGTGTGTGTGTGTTTTAACTTTTTTTTTGTCTCATTATTAAAGTGTCAGGGCAGAGCAGACCTTTTTGCAGCACCAGCTTCTCACTCCCTCATGCTACTTTTACTAAGGCTGCCTCCTTCCTGGAGGAAAAGGTGATCAAAGAGCTGGCTCTTGGAGGCCTGTGAACTGGCATTTTGTCTCACAGGATAGGACTGTCACTCCTCTCCAGCCCTCTCCCCTGCCCTCTGCCCACAGCCGCATGGACCAGAGCTCAATCCCTTGAAGTTCTCAAGCCCAGCAGTTTGTGGGGTGTGAAGGGTTTCCCCCTCATAGAAATGCCTAGAATCCAGACGTGAAGGCCAACGACAGCCCCCATCATGTACAGACACATATGATAGAGTTCTCTGTAGCTAAGAAGGTAGCACCCCTGGGTAACTGTGCTCTGTGGTCTCACAGCTGCAAGCCCAGGGAAGCATACCTGCTTATCCTGGAGCTCTGGGATGCAGGACTCTGCTTTCCGTTGATCAAGCTCAAGGTGCTTTATGGAAAGCTGTGGAGGGACATGCCGTTGTCCTGTCCCTTCTTGATCCGAGCTTAATCATTCTCTGTCCTTTGCAAGAACAGAGTTTTTCAGATCAGGACCTGGGCCATGTAACACAGCGAGTATGCCAACCTCCAAACCAGAGAGCAGCGCCTGAAGACTGCAATGCTTCCCTTTCTGGGTTGTTTTGAGCCTTTTAAGAGCCATGGAAGAGAATATATGAGACCTGCAGGATTTTACAAAGCTAGAGCTAGGAGTCATGATAATGGTGACTGGACCTTGTTTAGAAAAGATGGTGAAGAAAATGAATGCTGGAGACCTGTGTGGTATGACTTTAGAGGGATAATTTGAGATATAGTTTTTTTTTAAATCTATAAAAACAAGGCTACATAATGGGAGATGAAATTAAGTGAAAAGTGCCCAGTGTATAGTAGGTTTTCGGAAAACTCATTCCTTTTATTTATTTCATTGTTCCAAGCACTTAATATACAGTTTCACTTACTCGTTGTATCAAAAGCTTAAAAACACTGGGCCTGGGGAGATGGAACAGTAGGCCAAGTGCTTGCTATGTAAACATGAGAATCTGAACTTGATCCCCAGTGTCCACTCAGCAGGCCTTTGGCATGGATGGTGAGGCACCTCTGTAATGTACTTTTGGCATGTATGGTGATGCCCCTCTGTAATGTGCCTTTGGCATGGATGGTGAGTCACCTCTGTAATGCCACAGTGGTGGAGGCTGAGATAGGCAGATCCCAGTCTAGCTGAAACGCCAGCTCCAGGTTTAGTGAGAGACCCTACTTCAAAAAAAGAGGGTGGACAGGTGGTGGTCGCTCACCCCTTTAATCCCAGCACTAGGGAGGCATAGGCAAGTGGACCTCTGTGAATTTGAGGCCAGCCTGGTCTGCAGAGCAAGATCCAGGACAACCAGTGCTACATAGTAAAACCCTGTCTCAACAAACAAACAAACAAACAAACAAACAAACAAACAAACACAACCAAATTCAGCCTTTGGGCTAGAGAGCTGAGCACTGGCTTGTCTTTCAGAGGACCCAGGTTCATTCAATTCCCAGCATGCTCATGACAGCTCACAACTGTCTGTAACTCCGTTTTTAGGGGATCTGACATCCTCATACAAACAAATGTGCACATAGAAATAAAAAAAAAATTAAAAAGACAAAGCAAATTTGATACTTAAGAAAAATAGTGTGGAGAAGTGATTGAGGAAGACATCCTGATGTCAACTGCTGGCTTCCCAATGCAGTGCAGGGACACTTGCAAACACATGAGTGCACACACACACACACACACACACACACACACACACACATCTTTAAAAATTCTTGTTTATGGTATTGCAATTTTAATTTTATTCTGAATAATGTGGTCTTTTTGCACACAGCTTGAGATGTCTGGCTTCCTTATTAGCCCTCTTTCCTTCTACATGAGAGCGAATACCACGAAGATATACCTGATAACTGCAAACAGACATTTTCTAAATGGAGGCATGATCTGAGCTCCCTGTGGAAGTATCCCTTCCATAAGTCTTCAGGACCCTTCCCGGGCCACAAGCTTCTGTGACAGTTGTGAATCTAAGGAGAACTAAGGATCCTTCTCTTGGGGAACACACATCTTCACCCATAAGAGCTTTCATTAACTCCGTGTGGCCTGGGGGTCCACTTCCTGTCTCCCCTGTAGGAGTCCTAGGATAAGAACCCCTGGCCTTGCCCCACCCAGGATGGAGAGATCGATGGGAAATGGGGAAGAGAAGAAGACAGAAGACTTGGCCGGGGAAGGGTGACTGCAAGAATAGTCATGTCCGGAAGAGGAAACAAAGTATTGAGATAGTGACCTGATGACAGAAGTCAGAACAAACACCAGTGTTGCTTCGTGGTTAAAAAGCCCAAACGTGGACAGGGCTGGATTTTCAATCTGACATTCTCTGATGGGAAATTTCTAAGCTGCAGAAAAACTGAAGGAATTGTCTGGTGGTCGCAACTAGATCCCGCCAGTTTCCTCCTTGCCCATTTTAACTCTGTTTCCTTTGCTCGTCCCTGCTCATCCCCAGTCCCTCACGGTTTTCAGTACTACACTCATTATGTGTCTTGTTGATGTGGCAAAATACCCTCCAAAGCTGCTTAAGGAAGCTTGGCTGTGGCTCCTGAGGATGCCATGGCGGGAGAGGCATGGCCGCAGGAGCAGAGGCAGCTAGCATCCTGAGTTGGGAAGCAGAGAACCCTGTTTACATACTCCAGCTCCTTTCTCTTTATCAGTCAAGAACCCCAACCTGAGGAATGGTAGCTCCCACACACAAGCTGGGGTTTCTCATCTCAGTTACCCTTATCTAGACAGTCCCTCACAGACTCACTCACAGATCTGTTTCCATGATGATCCTAACTTCTATCAAGCTGATAATCAAAGTTTGGCCATCACAAGTTTGTGCCCTAGCAGCTGCAGAGGTCAGTGTCCTTTCTCTGAAAGGTCATAGTCATGATATATTTTGGAGCGCAGTATTGATGGGTTTGTTTATTTTTCTTCTTCTAAAATTTAATGAGTATTGGTATTTTGTCCACATGTGGGTGTGGGTACCACATCCAGGAACTGGAGTTACAGATGGTTGTGAGCCACGATGTAGGTACTAGTAGTGTGTGGTGGGACTTGAACATTGAACAATCTCTACAGCCTATTCTTTATTTTATTTTATTTTTTTTTGGTGGTATGCATAAATTCTAGACGTACCATTTTTGGGGGGGAGGTTGATAAGTGTAAGTAGCTGTGGAATTCAACAGGAAATTTTTATCAATCCCTTTCCAGTTAACCCCTGCTCCCCTCCCTCTAGGAGCTACCTGCTTTTTCTACCATAGCGTAGCTGGGACAGTCTCAGGATTTTATCTACTGTGGGTCATTGGGTTTGTGTTTTTTCTGGTGTGAGGTCTTCTTACCTGTGGCATGCTTCTTCTTCCTGTTGTGTTCTTCCAAGGATGCTGGGCCTTGACGTTCCTCTTCTGTTGTAGCACAGCTGAGCCACGTGTAGATTTTAGTTGCTAGGCTGCTGTATGCATCTGCACACAAGCCCTGGTGAATACATTTGCACTTCTCTTGTGTAAGCACAGGGTGGTGGGGGTTCTGAGTTGCTTGAGCATTTCATTTCAGGAGCAGTTGCTAGATTGTTCCCCGAAGTGACCTTTTCGTTTTCTTGTCTACCAGTCGGGGCTGAGGACTCCCTTGGTTGGGATCCTCACCAACATTTGGTGTTGTCAGTCTTTTTAATCATGCCCATTACTGTGGTATGGAAGGGCACCTCAGTGAATTTATTGTAGCCTGGGGCTCCAATATGGCCTTCCCTGGGTCCCTAGGTTCCCTGAGTTCAGTGGCATTATCCATATTCTTGGGGAGTGTGTGTGAGTTGCAGTGAAATATTATGGGGCTATAAAATGTTCTGCAACATTTTTTTCATTACTACAAGTCCTGCAGGACACCAGAACGTGGGAAAGCACCCTGGGTCGGAACGATATCCCTACTCTCCGTGGTGATGTGCCTACAGCATGGGTGTTAGGGGCTGGCATCTATTCAGACGGGTACACGAGTCCCTGCTGAGGTCGTGTGTGTGCGCGTGCATGCACGCGCGAGTGTGCGCAGTGGTCTTCCTGGCGCTCGTAGACCTGCATGAGTCAGCAGCCGAGTTTCACAACCAGCCTCGTGTCACCACATTATCGGAGATGTGAAGAAACTGGAAGGAGTTCAGAGAGGAGCAGCAGGTCCGATTAAAGGGCTTGGAGGGATTAAGGGATTGATTTATGAGGAAAGATGAAAAGAACTTAATGGGCTCTGCTTGGCTAAGTGGGTACATGATAACAGCCTGCAAATATCTGAAGGGGATAAACACTGGAGAGGGTGAGAAATTAGCGCAGGGTAAGGAAACTGATCCAGGAATAATGGGGGGAATTAGCAGGAGGGAAGATGGGCGCTGGCCCAGCTTGAGCAAGGGTGTGGCCCGTGGGAGGCTCCTTCCCTTTGAGAGGCCAGGGGTTGATGAACCATAGGAGGTGCTGTGGGTTCCCCATCTGTAGCAGGAGGGAAAAGGGGGGGCGTGGCTGAGCACCAGTGGGGTGTGGGATCTGGTAGGGGGGTTGCTGATGTGTTGGCCCAGGCTGGAACCTGGAGGTGAGAAGGGTATGCACATGAGATCTAGATGTTTCTTCAAACCTTTCTTCCTCCTGGGCTGAGGAACTGGCGCGTTTGGTCTTCGGGCTTCCGCTTCCCGTCTGGCTTGAGAGGTGACTTCTCTATTTCACTAGTCTTTCCCGCTTCCCAATTGACCTCCTGCCATGCCTACAATCCCCTCATTTCTAATAGCTAGCTGTCTATGACCTAACCATGGGATTTCTCTCTCCAGCCTGTGTGTTTTCTGGAGTTGGAGTTTGAGGCCCAGTGTGTAGAGGGCGCAGAAGGAAGTCAGAGTGCATGGAGGCGGAGTCTGGCTCTGCCCTTCCAGGGTGGGTGAAGGCAGACCTCCGTGTTTCTCTTCAGACCTGTGTTTAAGTTTACAGAAACTAACACAAACACGGTGCTTAGGATAGTGTCTGGTAAGGAAGGAATGCCACTATGGTCGAAACTGCAGTCAAGACAATCCTGGCTATCACCATCCGGGGACGGAGATCTGCTGGAGCCCCCCCCCCCCCCCCCCCCCCCCCCCCCCCCCCCCCAAGCAGGACTCAATTATAGGGATACGACACAGCATGTGACTGGGTTCTGGTGCTCACAACAGTTTTGGCACAATGTGGGAGGAGTTAAACCCCTGCTTGGAGAAGACGGTAGACGATAACACTGTTTCTCTTCTGAGGGACTAGAGGAGCCTTTGGATATATTCAAAAGCTGGAGACCAGAAGCCCTTGTTTGGCTGGAAGACAATACCAAGAAACTGGGTTTCTCCCCATCATGGTTTCCAGTCTGCTTCAGCAAAAGATAACTGAGCAGAGAATCAGGCTTTCTTGTCCATGTCCGTCTTCCTTGGTGGTTTTAAAAACACAAACCAAGAGGGGAGTGGCTGGGGCAGTGGCTCAGTGAGTCAAGTGTTGTCCTGACAGCACAAGGGTCTGTGTTTAGAACCCCAGGGAGAACGCTGTGTGGAGGTGCACACTGGCCACCCGGACTGTAGGGATTTTTGGTTTAACAATGTGTTATGTGGAGTCTTAACAAAAGGTCCAAGCTGAGTGGCTTGTGAGTAGGGCGAAGGCTGGACACTGTCCAGACTGGCTCTCCAGGACTGCTCAGCAGGGTCTTCAGTGATTTCCAGGCCTCTGTGGACCACACGTACACTTGTGTCCTTTACGTCAGCAGCTGGTTCTGACGACAGCCCAAGTCAGTTGTGGGTGCCTTTGCTAGAGGTGTTTCACGGGCTGGCTAATCGCAGTCCTGCGACATTATCACAAGCAGTATGTAGTTACTCTCCTTCCACTGCAAACCAGAACCCAGGCTGGGAGGTTGAGCCTGGGTTTCCTAGCTGAGAAGGGACAGGTGACCTTCATAAGTTCTTTCACCTCTGAAAGAATCAGCTAGCTGCCTCAGTGGGTTCTCGGGGACACAGTAGATGCCTGGGAAATGTGGGCTCCGCTCATGGCTTTGTTCTTGGTTGCCTTCTCTGCATGCAGAAACGAGACTACACTGCACACCAGTCAGATGGAGTCTCCTGCTTCCTTGTGTCGAGACCCAGACTTTCCCATGGCAGGAGCCTGCTCTTCTTGACCCTTCTCTAAGAAGGTCAGCCTAGGCTTCTGCCCAGATGATGTGTGCCTTCTGGGGTAGGGAGGGGCTTTAGACATTCACAGTTTCCGGTACTGTTCTGTTAAAAATACTTTCTTCTTTTCTACATATCAGCCCAGCAGGAGTCAGTCTATGGCTTAGTCTTTTGAGAACATTCCATAATGATCTAGAAGAAATTGAATAAATCATCCTTTGAAACAAGTCTTTTTAATTGGTGGTCTTAGACAAGGGAGCCAGTGACAGCTCGTCCCATTGATTGGAATTTCTATTTCACACACACACACACACACACACACTTACTTGCTCCCCATCTTGGTAATTGTGTGTGGGTTTATTTTTTTTCCTTTTCTTATTAGTCACTGGCCTAATAACTCCATAAAAGGAGTGGGCTCCCTGTGTCCTGTTTATTTCAAGAGAGGCCCAAAGCAATATGGAACTATGATGGGCAGGTCATACCTAGCTCAGGGTCTACGAGTGGATGTCCTCTCAGGACATTTCCACACTGAGCTCTTTCTTTGGTGAGATTTCTTTACCCTTCTTTTCTTATTGCAGGCTTGATTCAGTAACCTGATGGAAAGAATGCACACCAGATACTAGCACTCACAAATCTACTATACAATATATATACGCATGCATAAATATGTATATATCCATACATGCACACTACCCACTCCCCCATCTCTTTCTGTCTCTCTCATCAGACCAGTCCCAGGCAGCTGCTGGTGGAATCTGAATGTCCTCCTAGTCAGGGAAGCCCAACTGCTTTGAATGGCAGACCCCAGGTCTCCTGAACCCATTGTTGTCTCGGAGCTGATCCCAGTTGACCATATCTGCAAGCCATGCATTGTGCTAGGTGCTGGAGCTCACACAAGGAGCAGTATTGTTCCTAGCATCACTGGGCCTCCATTCCAGAGGGCTGCTGGTAGCCAAATGAATGTACAGTTCAACTTCAGATTTATTGTCTTGATAGAAAAGTAGGCACTTGGCTAATTAATAAGTGTAAATATTATAAGGCAGTATCTCAGGTGTAAGGGTGTTGTTAGGGCCAGTTTTTCTCTAAGCAAGTGGTGCTTGGGAAAAGACCTTGTATCTCTTTCCTTGCAGTGATAGAATGCTCTGATGTGAGCAACTCAAGGAAGGGAGGGTTTGTTTCCACTCACACTGGAGTCCAACATGACAGAGAAGACAGGGAGTCCTCACTTGGAAGCCACCTTCTTTGCCTCATGAGGCCTCCATGGCCTTATATATCTTACATCATCTATGGCCTATGTTGACCGCTGGCTTCTAGATGTACATGTGCATGTATCTCTCCATTCCCTATAGCAACACACACGTGGACATGCCCTTTCACACAGGAGCTTCAAGTGTGTGGTGGCGTTGCAGCCACAGTCAGGAGGCAGGGAGAGTTGAACGCTTATGTTCAGCCCAGGAAACCAGCCTATGAGGTTGCTTCACCTACATTTAGGATGCATTTTCCATAAATCTAATCTAGATATTTCTTTACAGACATCTAATGCAGATAATCTCTGAGAAGCATGCTCATAGATTAGTCTGTATCAAAACCTGGAAGACAAATAGGACTTAATTACATAACAAAGGAAGGAAAAACAGTCCAGGCTATCGGAACAGCATGAGCAAAAGTCCTGGGGTGGGGGAAAGCACGGTAGGAATCAAAGACCATTGGAAGTGCGTGTGTGTGTGTGTGTGTGTGTGTGTGTGTGTGTGTGTGTGTACATGTGTGATGTGCTGTAGGGGAGGCAGGTGCAGCAAGACTCTGTTGAGCCTGACAAGATGTGTTAAAGATTTTGTTGTTACCTTAAGAACAATGGGAAGCCCTTGGGCATTTTCATCTGTGGATGCAACCAGATTTGACCTAGAAAAAGAATCACTCTGGCTAGCGTAAACAATAGATCAGAGGAAGTCAGAATTGGTGTTGGTGGATCGCATGCTTGGCTACTACAGAGAAACAGAACAGGAAGGAAAAAGTGAATTAATATCAGATGAATGTGGTGTGTTTCTGGAGAGAAGAGGAGGAAGGAGCCCAGGATGATATAGTGTGTCATGGTAACTAGACACACGGAGGCTGTTTTATTCCTATGTAGGCTGGACTATTGAGCAAGACTGAAAAGGCTAATGGGGAGAGCAAGAGTGCCTTCCTCCATCATGGCCAAGGAGACCTCCCCCCGGTGGGGGGAGCTGCTGGGTGCTTCTGTGGTACATACTCCCACAGGCCATTTCTTTTATGGCTTGGCCGTCTCTAGACTATTGCTCTTTCCAGCCTGGGTCTAGCTGGCTCAGCACCACATCCACAATATAGATTCTTCCTTCAAAGCCACCATCTAGCCTATCTGCCAGACAACTTGGTTGCGTGATCAGCCATAGCTGTCGGTAGCTTATACTCTTTACCACAGGCCTTAGGTAGCAGCCAGGGAGCCCTGGGTTGAACCAGCTGGCAGGAGAGCAGCAAGAGTGTAAAGGGCTCGTGTCCGTGCAGCTCGGGAACCCCCTGCTTCTCCATCCCTGGTGAGTCCTTTGACTTCTCTCAGTGGTCCCTTTATTTGTCCTCTCCTGTCACCCAGATTCTTCCTACTAGAGATGCCCTTCTCTCTGCTCACCCATGTCCTGTGCTGGGGATGTGCTTTCTCCTCCAGGGGATCATGTGCTGAGAACTGGGTCCAGCGTGCGTGAGGCCGAGGTAGTGGGACCTTTACGATGTAGAGGCCAGGGTTAAAGAGATGACTCAGAGGGTAAATGCTTGCTATGCAAGCCTAAGTTTGTCAGTTTAGACCCTAAGACCCCATGGAAGGCTGGATATGAGACTCTGTAGTCTTAGAACCCCTACAGTGAGCTAGGAGGTGGAGACAGGATGGATCTTGGAACAGCCATCCTGACCCAGAGATACAAGAAGCTCATGTTTTCTTTCACAGTTAAGCTTTAGACGTGCGTTTTATTTAGATTAGACCGTTTTCTTCAGAAAGTAGTCTGTTTCAGGCATTTTGTCACAGTAACAAACTAGACTAACACACCTGCCTCATGAAGCCAGCTGAGTCCTACCCTTTCCATGGGACAGTCCGATCCCCATCTACTCCACTCCACTTTCTTCTGTAGGCGACTTCTGTCATTCATTGTTTCTTTTACCACACTGTGTGGTGACAGTCGTCCTAACACTGGTGATTTGTCTTTCCAGTTTAACACTCATGCCGGGTCTCAGTTCAGTTAACATGGCTATCAAGAGTTTACCATGGGGAAGACACTTTTCTCCCCAGACACCCCAGCCTCTCCTGCGTAGCATCAAACCACAAGCACAATGCCTTGTTAGATTTATTTCTCACAGCCAGAGACATCCCAGTGAACTTAGTGATTGGATGACCCTTGAGACTTTTTGGAGCCATTTCCAGAGCAGAAGACAATGAAACAAAGTGAGTAGAAGTGGCCAAGAGAAACCCCAGTTTCCCCATACTCTGGCTGTACTCCCTGTGCCCACAAGTGTTGCTTGCCTTGATTCTGGGATTCTGATAGGCTGGGCAGCAGCACACAGGGCATCAGTAGAGCACAGGTGGAGATAGAGACAAGAAGAGAGGACAGCTTAGACTTACAGCCTACCCCAGAGGCCCACAAGCTGCCACAAAGAGCAAACCAGGAAGTATTCCTTCTGCTTGGTGATAGCCAACCATGCCCTCCAATCTCTGTGGAGCCATGGACCCTGCTTTAAATGTCCCATGTCTTGTTGGCACAACTCAGCTCCAAACTGGTCCCTTGGCTAGTGCCCTGTGACTTTGATATGCCATTTCAGTGACTGATTATAATATTTTGTAGGCTCCTGGATGTTGTGGGATATGTAAGGGGCATTCTGTTTCCTGGCAAGGTGGTGTGTGAGGTTCCCTGGGAGACAGTGAAAGTGTTTTAAAGAGATCTGAGCTAGGGGTGATGGCAGTGGAGGTTTGTGGTGCCAGGAGCTTGCTGTCCTCCGGGTAGCCCTCCTGGCTCTGGTGTGCAGCTGTGATGGGGTTTTGTATAAGCTGAGGATGTGGGTGGGTCTTGCCTGTTTTCCCAAACCCAGATGCTCGCTCAGGTGCGAAGGGCAGTGTTTGCTCAGCTGCGTGCACGCCTGATGCGCTGCCCTTGTCCCCATCTCTCATCCTGGTGACACTGACGCACAGGGAACTGGTGCACAGTTGGTCTTTCCTCAATAACCAAACGCAACCAACGTAACAGGCTGCCACCACTCGTGAGCGCATGGCTGGTTGGAACCTTGAGAAGATGGCACCCTAGCCTGTTTGCAGGGGCCCTTCCTACTCACGGGTGCCCCACTGAAGCTTGTGAGAGGGTGGTGTGAAGCCTCCCGGCAGTTTTCGTCCTGTCACACCCCAGAGACTGTTCCTAAACAGTGTGTTCACTCAACCCCTAAGGTGCCAATGAGGCCTACAGGAAGGGAACAAGAGAAGGGGCCTCTGTTGAAACCCTAGTGAGGTTTTTCACTTAAGGGGTCATGCTGAAGTCACCCAGAGGGGACCCCACTTGGGTAAATAAGCAAGGGGGTGAAAGGGTGAGAAATGTGGAATGCGTTTCCTACTGGCTGTGATGTTTCTGGGCTTGCTTCTAGCCATCAGTTTTCTGCGCCCCACCCCACCCTTCTTAATGACTTATTTGTACTGGAAAGCAAGCTATTAATCACAAACAAAATAGCTATGCAACTTCCAAACACACAGAGAGCTGTTCTGGGGACTGTGGAAGAGCCAAACCCTTGGCAGTGATTTTGAAAACGCCCTCCTTTTATATGCATTTGAGAAATGCCACCATTTCTCCTCAGGCACCGAAGGTTCCCTTTAATTAGAGCGAAGTTCCCATTTCGCCTTTCTTCCCGAGGCATCCATAAAGCAGCGGCCTAGTAAAAGGCAGGTACACAGCTCTCAATTGAGCCCTATTGATGTGCTAGTATAGGTTTAATTGTGTTGAGATTTCCTTGCCAAAGTGACACATGCAGAGACATTTTAAAAAACGGATAAGGTTCGTAACTCTTTCCCTGTCTCCAGCTCGTGAATTATGAATGTGTCTTCCGCTGCCTAGTCGGTTCTTCCGAATCTGTAAAATTATTTTAATAACCTGTATGGGGGTAATGTTAATCTGTTTGCACAGTAGTGTGAATTTATCAGCATTCCTACCCCACTTCAGGGAGCTTGTTTGGCCCTTTTGATGCAAGCTCAGGGTTGCAAGATGAAGCAAATTATGGTATATTTCTCTCTCTCTCTCTCTCTCTCTCTCTCTCTCTCTCTCTCTCTCTCATATTTCCTTTCCTTTCCCTTCCTTCTCCATTTCACCAATAGCAATCATTCTGTCCCACAGAGTACGTGATAAATCAGCCGCAGAGGACTGAGATTTGCCATAACATGACATGACCTATCAGCCTGTCAGGTCTGAGTTGACTCGCAGCCTTTTGGACTGTGTATTTCTTCAAAGTCCAGAGCCAGTTTCTTCGTCAGCTCTAACTAATTTCAGAGTGGAGGGGAAACTTGACTGGAGTCCTGTTTGGGATCTGCTTTTTAATCCTGGTCTGTTTAATGTTTGCTTTTGACAGTCTGGGCCAGACATCATTTTAATGGTATGTGTGGTGATAAAGCCAATAAACTGTCAAGATGATTGATAATCTAAGCATTATAGCAATATGACTTTCCTGTTCTCCTCTGTGCTTTAGATGATGGCTTCCAAATTGAATTCCTACAGAGTGTGTTGTGTGTGCCTGGTGCAGGCTCCCTAGAAGCCTTTGAAGGAGGTAGCTGTGCTCAACAGCAGACTTTTAGCCTTCAATTACCCACATGGATAGATCTGCATATGTGTTGGTACCCTCTAATTTGGGAAACATCAAGAATTTATGGCTGTGCCCTCTTAACAGTCCCTCAGCAATTTATGGGCACTGGTGCAACTTTTTATTATGTCTTTATGGTGTTTTTTCACCTGGCATGTATCTTAGATTCCATGTGGTTAACTCTGTTATCTGTGGTTGAAAGACATCACAGATAACGAAGTCCGCTGTATTAGAGGCAGGCTTCTGGGCTGTTCTCCTCCACTCTTTGTTTCTGTCTATTTTTTCCCCTTTGATTTAGCAGACATGTTTAAGCATCTGGTCTTCATCTCATTAATCAGACATGACCAGGTGTTTGAGAGTGGTGACAATGGGGTTGCTTAGCCACTCTTTGTTGGCCTTGTGGGCCACCATTGCTAGGCTGATAGCTCCCCTCTTAGTGGCCTTGTGTTACTTTGGGACAGAGACTCAGAAGGCCAGAGATGTTGAGAGAGTCTCTCTCTCTCTCTCTCTCTCTCTCTCTCTCTCTCTCTCTCTCTCTCTGTATAACACACTTAAATATTTTTTTTTTTGTCAGAAGAAAAGCATAAGCAAATTGCGCCCACATGGGTGTGTTTTTGTGTGGAGAGGCGTGTGAATTTTATTTAGTGTTTACTGTTGAGACTATGTCTCAGGAGAACACTGGGCCACAAGAGTGTTTCTCCAAGGCTCCCAGGATATTAGCGGCCCAATCAGCACCTCTGCTATCTGTTGACCTGCTGGTTTCTATGCATTTCTTTCAGGTCCTGTGTGCTTTACACATAGCAGTGAGTCCCAGAGAGGTGGTGTGTCTCAACTGCTGGCAGATTCTGTACCCAAAGCTACCATCCTTTCCATTTATTTCCTTCTTGTTATCTAATAGTCATTTTCCTTTTGACCAGGGAGCACTGAGCAAGTCATTTCAGTTTTCTGCCTCAGTTTCTCCATCTGAGTGAAGGAACTGAATTTTCTATCCCTTAACATTCTCTCTCTCTCCCTCTGTGTGTGTGTGTGTGCATGCACATGTACACATGTGCATATGTGCATGGGTATTTTTGAGTGGGCAAGTTGCCCATGTGTATGTGTGTAGAGGTCAGAGTTGGCTCTTGGGAATCTTCCTCCCTTACTTTCTAAGCCAAGGTCTCTCATGCCCTTGAGGCTTGCTGGTTCCACTAGATGCCCTGGTAGGGAGCTCTTGGGGCCTGTCTGTTTTCACTGCATCTCTCCCCACTCATGCTCTGCAAAGCCAAGCTTTCACATGGATGCCGGGGCTTGAACTCAGGTCCTTCTGCTCCCAGACCAAGTTGCTTACCCCCTCAGCCCATCAGCTCTTGACCCTTCTGCCTCATCACTTCGCATTCACAGGCCCATATCTCACCTGGAGGCCAGTCTGTAGAAAGCATAGGGGAGACTGGCCGCAGGCTCCCCAACTGTGGGACTCTGGTCTTTTCTCTGCAACATGGAGACGAGGTTGTCCTGCGTTTAACTGAGAAATAAAACTCCCTGGCATAGTATGTAATACAGAAGACACACTCAATAAATATTTGCGTGAGAGGATATTAATTTTAGATTGTCAATGCACTTAAAGTCTTCTTGTTTTAAATGTGTGATTCTTTGGATCACTTGTTTGCCCACCCCGCCCCCTTTCTGCTCATTCACTTACTTGAGTATGTGGTGTTTACTTTGTTTAGTCAAAGACCATGAACAGAGAATGCAGAATGGGAGAGGCCAGTCTTAGGTACTGAATTTCAGAAGTTTGGGCTCTAGTACGGGGGAAAAGATTGAGAAGAAAGTATGGTGGTAGAAGGACCAATTGACCCTGTGTGCTAGGCAAAGATGTCCTGGAAGCGGAGGAGGCAGCTAGGGGTGGGCAGAAGCACCAGTGCCCGCAAGAGCCCAGTAAAGGCCCATATGTCTTTCACACTGCACACTGTGGTCTGGGCAGCTTGCCTCTGTCAGGCTGGGTGTTGAACTTTGAGAAGAATTCTGTGAAATGCTGACGTCTGGAGATGATAAGGCGGCTGCAGTTACAAACACACAGCAGCTGTGGCTATCTGCACAAGACACACATGCACACACACACACACACACACACGGCATGAAAGTAGAGGGGGACTAGTTGGAAAGAAGGGGAGGTCATCAGGCAGGGTAGTAGACAGAAGAGGGTAGTGGGAGGAACACGACTATCATATGTAATCTATATATACATATATGAAATTGTAAAAAGTAAATATTGAAAAATGAAAAAAAAATGAATCCAGGGAGAAAGCAAGCTACCCAGGAAATACAAATCCATGAGGGCAGGGTAGAGGCTCCTGGGAGGAAGAAGCAGACTTTGGGTTGGGATCTAAAGGGAACTGGGAATTTGGTTAGATGATGCCCACAAGCTATAAGCTAAAATTCTCAGGACCCGTAGACTAGTCTTTCTAAATTCTGAACCTGTCTTTGATTTCTTGGCCAATTGTATAGATGCTGGTATATGACAATGTATGAAGAGCTAGAGAAGGAGGCAGGAACTCTGAGCACAGAGACAGAGGGAGTCAGTGGGCAGAGATGAGGATCCCATAGGCCAAAAAAGGTCCCGAGGCTGGAGCTGGCTCTTCTTTGCTTTTTAATTGAAATTCTTAATAAAAATCACATTTATTTATATGTGTGTGTGTGTGTGTGTGTGTGTGTGTGTGTGTGTGTGAAAGTGTGCACATGCTCACCATGTCATTTATGTGAAAATGGAGAACAACTTGTAGGAATTGAATCCCTCATGGATTCAGGTTCTAGGGATCAAACTCTGGTCATCAGATTTAGGGGTAAGTGCCTTTACCCTTTGAGCCATCTTGTCAACCTGGGTTCCTCCTCTACTGAAGTAGCCAGACGTACCCTCTAAGGTCAAGTGCTGCTTGGAGTTTGCACTTGCCTACACCTTAGCTTCATGCTTGGAGAGGTACAGAATGGTTGGTACTGTGACTTAGCACCCCTTGCCCCAAATCCTATGCCCTAATGCCTTCACTTGCTGTAAGCTTCTCAGCTCTTGCACATCCTCCAGCAGGCACTTAGTTCTGTCTACTGCAGTGATTGGGAAATACATGCTTCTAGACTTTCACATCTCATGGGTTGTAGGGCTCTGATGCTCTTTATCATTTCCAGAAGGGTACTTGACTGAGAAATCACCTTTGTCTTATCCCTTCCCTGTCTATCTGTTGGGTCAATGTGTCAATGTGCCAGCACTATTGACTCACAAAAATGGCTCCTTAGAGTGACAGCCTCCACTTGCAGACCAACTACAGCTTGGCTGGTGTGCCACATTGGCTGCCTCTGGTTGACATTACAAGAACCTAGCCTGTAATGATGCAGAGGGTAAGGGCCCAAGATGGACAGCTCCTGGCTTCTTGTTTGCACTAGAGCCATTATTCTTTCCTGCCACAGTTGACAGAGGGTAGCTCTGTGTAAGAGTATTACAATGACCATTTTGCTCCAGGAAAAGCATTAGTAATTTATAAATAAAATGCACATAAAATAGGAGCCATAAAATATAGGTTTATTGACAACAAAGGTGCTATTGATGCTGAAACTGGCTGTTTTGAGATCAAGTTAGTTTTGCCGCTGGTTTATGTGCTCATTTGTTTTAGGAGGGTTTGGGAGTGGGTCGTCGCGGTGCTTGGGAACTGGCAGCGGAGCAGGAGCAGAGCTGTTTTGGGTCTGAGTTCTCAAAGGAATAAAGTAGGAGAAGGAAGAAGCAGAAAGAAGGAAGATTTGGAAGATGGAGAGAAATAGGGAGGTGAGGAGGAGGGAGGAAGGGAAAGAAGCAGATGAGGAAGAAGGGGAAAAAGAGAAGTTGAGGAGGAGGAAGGAGGAAACAGAAGAGGAAGGGGTGGGAGGAGAAAGGGGAGAGAAGAATCAGGGGAGAAGGAAGGGGAGGTAGAGGGAAAGACGAGGGGGAGGAAGATGGAGGGGAAGTGGGCCCTCAGCAGCTGCAGGAATGGTGAGCGTCTCTCTGAGGCTGATGGCTGTGTACTTAAGCAAGAGAGTGTTGCCAGGAAATTGAGAAAGTAAGTGTGTGTATGCTTTATGTCAAGCATAGCTCATTTGAAGTGTACCTGTGTGGACATGAGGGCTTGCAGAAAACCGTTATTTATTTCTCTTGAATTTGCCCTACTTGTTAAACAAAATTTGACAGATGGTTTGCAGCAAGAGTAATGAGACCATTCTATTACCAAGTTTGATCTCTAGCCTATCAGTTGTTGTATAGGGAAGGGGATTGTCTTGGTTGGGGGAGCCTCATTCCCTCCCCTGGAAAGAATTAAATTCATTTAGTTGGAAAATTGAGAAAATTGAAAGTTCATTTTCTGAGCCTTACCACAAAATCTTTCACCAGGCCCATCTGATTGAAGGCGCCATGCAATGCTCTATGATAGATGTGAAAAGTTGTCTTTTCCTTGTTTCCTGTTCTTCCGTACATAGCTTCAGAGTTGGATTTTGCCCCCCTGTCTAGAGTCCTTGGTGTACATCCTTGCTGTCCCCACCTCTTTCTTTTCTCTCTCTGTCTTCCATGTTTGTGCTTTCTCATTTGCACAGACACCACATTTTGTGGGGTTGGTGGTGTGGTTAAGTTGGTAAAGCACTTGCTACAAAAATGTGAGAACTAGTTTGAATCCCCAGAACTCCCACATCTCTCTGTATCTCAGTGCTCCTATGAGAGATAGGGATAGAGAAGAGAGAATCCATAGAAGACCCTATGCCAGCTAACCTGCATACACAGTGAAGAGTGACAAGAGTCTCTAGAAGGCAAGGACTAACCCTTGAGGTTGTCCTCTGACCTCTACTCATGCAAGATGGCCAAGCACATGACTTTCTCTCTCTTTACACATGCACACACAAGTGTACATGCACACTGCATATACATAATATGTGCGCACAGGGCTGGGCTGGGAGCCCTCTTAGGCCCCAGGGGAAGATGTTTCTTTGCTTTGTCTGACTTTTAGAAATGGCCATTCCTTGGATCTTGGTCTTGAGTCTCCCCAACTTTTGTTTCCATTTTCACACCTCCTTATCTGCCCTCATCTTTCTGCCTCCCTTTTACAAAGGGCTTTAGGATTTCCTTGGGTTGCCTTGATCATTTGGGATAATCTCCATATCTCAAGATCCTTACTTTTCTCACATCCTTGCCTGTTAGGGCACAGAGCCATGGGCCAGTGCTTAGAATGAATGAGGTCATTATTCTGCTTATAGCTATCAGGAGGACAGATGATTATAATGGAATAAGTCTCTTGGTATTTTCCTCAGAACTTTCTTGGATTTTTGGATTCATCCCGAGTATTGTTGGAATCAGAGTGATTATTCCCCCCCCCTCTCTCTGTCTCTGTCTCTCTTTGTGTGTGTGTGTGTGTTACTTTATTTAGAACATAACCTTTGCAGCCCATCTTCAGTATAGTCTATGGTGAATTGGTTAAAACCCCTTCACCTTTATTAGGTGTGATGTTCTTGGTTTCTAAGGAATTCTTCTGTCACTTTTCTTAACATTGTTTTACTTTCAACAGAACAAAACATGACCCAATAAAACCCATACCAGGTATGATGGAATGTGCAAAAGAATCATGAGATCAAGTTTGTGCTGAGTCTTATAGCAAGAGCCAGACTCAAGAATCTAAATTCCAGGGAGGTAGCTTAGTGGCAGAGCACTTTTCATAGCACATGTAAGAACCTGGGTTTGGATCCTTGCATCACAAATGAAATAACCCATCAAACATCTAAAAGAACGGTTTCTGGTACAGGAAAGACCTACGTTCTCAGTTGGAAAGGCTGTTACGTTGCTCCTTATAGTGTCTATTCTATGGGGGTGTGACTCATTGGTGGAACTCTTGCCTAGCATTGGTAGGGTCCTAAGTTCAATTCCTAGGACTGCCACACCTAAAAAGTATGGGTTCTGTCTTAGTCACTGCTGGGCAGAGAATATGCCATGGCCAAGGCAACTATTATGAGAAAAAATTTAATTGGGGGATTGCTTACAATCCATTATCATTATGGTGGGGAGCATTGTGGTATGTAGGCAGGTGCTGGAGCAGTAGCTGAGAGCTACATCCTGATCTGTAGGCAGAGAGAGAGAGAGAGAGAGAGAGAGAGAGAGAGAGAGAGACAGACAGAGAGAGAGAGACAGAGAGAGAGACAGACAGAGACACAGAGACTCTGGGCTTGGCATGGGCTTGGCACAGGGTTTTAAAATGTCAAAGTCTAGGCGGTGGGGAAGAGATAGAAATCTTTAATAAATAAATAAATAAATAAAAAGAAAAAAGAAAAAAAATAAAATAAAATGTCAAAGTCTACCTCCAGTGACACACTTCCTTCAGAAAGGCCACACTTCCTAATCCTTTTAATCCCTTCAAAGAGTTCCACTCCCTGGTGACTCGGCATTCAAATCTATTAATGAGCCTATGGAAGCCATTTTTATTCAAATTACTACAGGTCCAGAGTAACTAGGCCTGAGAGAATCCTAGAAAGTTGACTTGGCCTCTCTGATGATACTAGGATTTCTAGTCTAGGTAGCACAGAAAAACATAGGCTGTCTGCGGTGAGATAATGGTCTTTGTACACTGTAAAAATTTGTCACTCATATTGGTTTAATAAAACGCTGATTTGCCAGGCAGAAAAGTATAGGTGAGGCAACCAGACTAGAAGAATTCTGGGAAGAGGACAGGCAGAGACAGAGTCACCAGCCTGATGCAGAGGAAGCAAGATGAGAATGCCTTACTGAGAAAAGGTACCAAACCATGTGGCTAAACATAGACAAGAATTATAGTTTAATTTAAGTTGTAAGAGGTAGTTAATAATAAGCCTGAGCTAATAGGTCAAACAGTTTATAATTAATACATAAGCCTCTGTGTATTTCTTTGGGACTGAATGATTTTGGGACTGGGTGGGACAGAAATTTCAGTCTACAGATGTTCATCAGCTGATAGATGAATAAGACAATATGGAATGGGTTGTATGTGAAATGCTCAGGAAGTGTTTTGTATTTCAGATTGTAGAATATTTACATATGCATAATAAAGTGTGTTTGGAAGTAGAATTCATATTTAAATAAAAAGCCCACTTATTTCTTGTACATCATATGCATACAACCTGAAAAATCATTATATACAGTATTTTTTTAAAAATTGAACCTTTATTTTAACTGTGACCCATCATGGAGCCAGGTATAGAAAGCTCTACTTGCATCATGTTGTTTTTCAAGAGTGCCTCAGGTTTTTAGATAGGGACATACAACCTAAAAAATTAGCAATAAGAGGAGCCAACTACGCTCTGTACAATGTACATGCTTGAATTTGTGATGGCGTATGTTGACAGGATCTAGAATTACCTTTCAGATAAATCTCTGGGCATGACTGTGAGGGAATTTCTAGATTAACTGAAGGAGGAGGATCAACCCTAAATGTAGGCAGTACCTTTCCATGGTATGGGGTCTGAGGCTGTAAAAAAGGGGAAGGCAGTTAAATGAACATTCCTTCCTATGTGCTTGTTGGATACATAATGTGACTCTGTTTTCTGTTCTTGCCAACGTGTATCCCCTGCCAATGTGCCTTCCCTACCATATTGGACTATGTTCCCTGAAATTATAAACCAAATAATCCTTCCCTTCCATAAGCTGTCTTGGTCAGGTATTTTGTTGAAGCAACAAGAAATCTGACACAGAACCTCAGTCTTCATTACACACTGTGTATGAGTGCTGTCGCTGTCCTCTGCAGGAGACAGGGACACTGAAGAGTGGCATACCTAGTCAGTTGAGGGCCATCCCTGGAAATGACTTTGACTTTAGAGTCTCAGTGCAAGACAGTTAGACTGGGAGGGACTTAGACTGGGGTAGGGACTGCAAATTCAAATTTTCTATACAGATAATTTGAAAGAATATAAAGCAATTTCACATAAAAGAATTAGAAAAATGAGGGTTTAAAAGCAAAACAGCAATGGAACACAAAGAAAACAGCAATAAAAAATTCTGTGCCAACCAATTCAAGATGTGGGCCTGGAGGTGAGTCCAGCTCCATCATCCTTACCTAACATGTGAGGGCCTGGGTTCAGTTCCCACATAACAAGATTAAAACTGAAGAAATAAGCACCAAAAGACATCTGGCGACACTGGCATGGCCCACGGGGTTACAACCACTGATTTAGTTCAACCTCCTTATCTCTCTCTCTCTCTCTCTCTCTCTCTCTCTCTCTCTCTCTCTCTCTCTCTCTCTTATCTATCTATCTATCTATCTATCTATCTATCTATCTATCTATCTATCATCTATCTATCTATCATTTGTGATAGGCTTTCATTCTGTAGCCCAGCCCAGCCTTGAACTAGCAAGAGTCCTCCTGTATCAGCCTTCTGAGTACTGGGATTACAGGCATGAACCATTATGTCTGGCAACCTTCTTATTTATGTCTTCCATCTGTTTGAGACACGGTTTCAATCTGTATCCTAGGCTGGTCTTGTGGTGGTCCTCCTGCCTCAGCCTCCTGAGTTGTGGGCCTACAGGTATGGATCACTATGGTGAGCAGTTTCCTTATTTTGAAGAGAAAGAAACAGAGGCACAAAGATGCGAGGCAAAGTGTCCGGTTCTTGCCTTGTGAGTGTCTGAGGAGATAGTGCATCATGAGTCCCAAGCAGCAGGTCCTCTTTAACTGTAAACCAGAGCTTCCTTAGTGCTGGGTGGGGCAGAGTCAGACCAGGGCCAATGTGTCAAGGCCGAGTAGAGGAATCATTTACTAAACAGGAACTGAACTGAACTCAATCTAAAAAGGGTGTGTGTGTGTGTGTGTGTGTGTGTGTTTCAAAGGACACGTGAGAAAAGTGGGGAGGAAGTCGAAACTTTCTGGGAAGTTAGGATCCAAACAAGCGGCTTCCCACAGCAGAAGCTGGCTTTGGTCTGAGTGCTGGTGCCGGGCGCAGTGCTTAGAAGAGAGAGCCACCAGAAGGCCGTGAGAAGACCTGGGTCTGAGCCTGGCTTTGTCTCTGCCCAGCGGTGCAGCCTTTGGCAGCTCTTGCCCATCTTTGAGCTTCAGTTTCCTGGCTTGCATGCCTGCCCTCCTTCCTGACGAGGGTGCTGGGAAAGAAATGGGAACTTTGGGGAACCCAGTTTCACAAACTGTGGACTATGGCTGTACACAAAAGTTGTTGCTTACCGTCTCTGGGTAGAGATCCCGTGAGAGCCAGGTGCAGAAGCATGTGTGCACATGTGCTCTCCTGACAAGGCCTGTGTCACCTTGAGGACATTTGCTTCAAGTCTTCCCATAATTACATGGTATTGTATGTGGGGGTTGGTGCTATGAGGGTTGAACACCCCATAATTATGGAAGGAATAAGGGAGCTGGTACGATGGGTGCCCAGATCTACTGCCCAGGGGCCTCCGTGTGATCTGTAGTCATGTTGCTTTTCACTTTGATGAAGCGCGGGGGGGGGGGGGTCGATTGTATCAGATGCAAGCATCATTAACTTGGCACTGTGTGAGCTGGGTATGGGGAGCTGCCTCCTAGTCAGCCTGTGGTTGGGAATAACTGAAGCGACCATGTAATTTGTTGTCCAAACTGGACATGTCTGAAGTTGGAAAAAGGAAGGAGTTGCAAGGCATAACCTGGGATTGTCCCAGACTCAGTCATGTGGCTACTCTAGCCATAACATCTGGACACCTGTGTCCAGCTCCAGCCCAAGACAGGCTGGGTAAAGGGTAGAGTTAGTCTCTAGTTCTTTATTCCTAAGGAGGCCCAGAAGACTAGTTGGCTCCTTGTACTTGTTGAGGACTTCACTGAGCTACAGAGCTCTGCCCACTTCCTCGGCCATTTTCTTTTTAGTATCCTTCTACCTGTCCTTCCCAGAAGGCTCTTTCCCTTAGTGTTTGGCTAACTGGCAGCCTTCATCCCAATTGATAATTTGCATATAAAATGAGCTTCTGAAAACATGGCAGTTTGGGAGTTGGGGAGAGAGTGAAGTGTTGGCCACAGAAGCATGAGGACTCGAGTTTGGATCTCTAGCATTCATGCACATGCTGGACTAGGAGAAGGGAGAAAGGTGGAATTTCAGAGCTTGCTGGCCAACCAGTCTAGCCAATCAGTGAGCTCTGGCTTCAGTGAGAGATACTGGAGTTGATATTTGGCCTCCATAAGCACACATATATGCACGTGTACAGGCACATCACACACACACACGCATGCACACACACACACACATGCATGGCAGGGGGAGAAAGAGAGGGAGAGAAAGAGGGAGAGAAAGAGACAGAGAGAGTATGCTGGCTACCTCTCCTCTACATTGTGGAGATAACGTGACCAGCTTTATGACTGCCGTTCAGAGTGCCAACAAAGTAATTTATGTGAAAGTGACTCACAACTAATGAGGGGTTAATATAGATACAAATGATTATTCATAAGATTATAGAGGCATCTTAGACAAAACAACCTGAATGACACACCTAAAAAGGGGAAGTTGCTAGCCTTGGGGAAGAGACCTTTTGGGAAACTGATCTTCTTGGGAGCCTTCAATTTGAATCTTGTTGGCAAATTACTTATTTAAAGAGTTAATTTTGGGGTACAGTGGATTGTAGAGACGTACAAGTTTGAATCTTTTTTTCTGTATAATTTATATGACCTTGAGGAAGATTTTGACTCCTCTGAGTCTGGGGCATCAGTGTTTGAGAGAATATTTACAAACGCCCAAATGCAGGGACTGCCATCTACATGCTGTTGAAACATTGGACCTCCCCTTCTTTTTTTGTTCCTCTGCCAAGGTCATGTGGGCAGAAAAAGAGTAAGTTAGTGAGAATGGCCTTCAAGGAGCTGTTTGTGTAGAGCGCTTCTCCCAGTGGAACTGCAGCCCTGTGGTCTACAGATGAAGAAGGGAAGTTTGCTCTCAGGGATTTAAAGTGGAGAATGGGAGCTCCAGCATGGTAGATGAATCCATAGGAAACTGACATTGGGCACGATGGTGCATGCCTGTAACCCTGTAACCCTGTAACCCGGGAGGCTGAGGCAGGGGATTATTGGGAGTCTGAAGCCAGTCTAGACAACTCTATGTATATAGACAGTCTAGACAGTCTAGCCAGTGCTATGTAGCTCTGGTCTATATCCCATGGATAGCTTTGAACTCACTAGGTAGCCCCAGCTGGCTTTAAATTCACAGCCTTCTCTCCCTGGCTTCCGCTTCAGCCTCCTGAGTAGCGGCAGCATGTACACCATGCCTGTTGGTAGCTGGGATTTGGGTGGTGACTTGACCTTTTCTTCAATCCACTGCTCATTCTCCAGGTCGAGTAGACTGAGGCTGGGACTAGTCACACAGATCTTCCCATCTCCCATTTAGATGGGAAAGGGGGAACGTTTTAGGCTATTGGTGGTATCTGCTTACTAACCTGTGAGTGTTTCTTGCTCCCTAAAAGTGGAGGTAGTTGAAGGACCAGCCTTCTGAAGGGGGCTGTGTGCTGTTTGAGGATCCTTCAAGTAGAGGTTTGGGCAGGGCTGGAGCTTGGGCGGTCATGTCCCACAACTTGAAAGTTTGCAGGGGATCAGAGTGTGAATCTGGGCCTTTGCTCTAGAGATGAATATGAATATGAAAATGTTCAAATGGTTGGGAATTAATCTGGCACGGGTGGTGCTTGATGGGTTGACTAATTAAAAGTTCACATTTTCTTGGTGAGACTGGGATTGAGGTAACTGCATTTTGAAGCCTTTATAAAAAGTGAAAATTGGCCCTTTGCCATGTGACCCCAGGCCCCCCTCCCCCGGTAATATATGTTACTGTAAACTTGTCCAGCTGGTCTCCCAACTCTGCCTAAATGTATTTGTGTTTTCTTGTGTTTATCTCATTTTTGACCCAACTTGCTGGAATAATCTTCCCTTTTAGGGTTTGTCTTACCCAGCTGTGTTTATCCCAAAGCCTTTTATAATTTCCACAGCTATATCCATTTCTTTTGATGTTCATGTCTTACACTGCCTGAAAAGTTTCTGGCCACAGCTCTTCATTGCACAGTGTGGTTGTCTTTTCTTTTCTATGCTACCATATGTAATATGATATATGCAAAATGCTATATATACTAAACACACACACACATACATGAATTTTAAATCCTAACTTCATACTAAGCTCCTTGGTGGTAGAGTTTTGCTTTACAGTGCTTTGTATTTTCATCAACCTTAACCTTAAGAAACATTGGTTGATTTCATATTTTAAACAGTATGCAGATAGACTTTGGAGTAGGAGCGGCAGGAGTGGAAAGGTTGCAAGGTGATCATTTGATGAACGCTGTAAGAATAGAGCATGACATAGAAGCTGTCTTAGTAGTAAGGAACATTTGCCAGTCTCGACGAGGGCAGTTCATAGCTGCCTGTGACCCCATGTCCAGGGGATCCAAGGCCCCTGTCCTCCATAGGCCCCTGTACTTGATGCATATATTCATGCACAGACGCGCATATCTATAATTAAAAATAAATATTTAAAAATGGAAGGGGAACTGATAGCATGATGCTGAGTACTTATCTCTGCCTCTTAGTACATTTTATATTTCCTCAAATTTCTGCAGTGATACATACTTCTTTTTTAGTTTGAAAAATAACCATAAAAATGTCTTGACTGATGGGAAAGATGGATAAGAATTCCTGGTCTGTCTCCATGGAGTGTTACTCATTGTAACTTTCCCAAGGGAGGAGAAATCTCTTAACAATACTACAACATCCTAGGAATTCAAAGACAGAAATGACCAGAATACCTTGGGTCAGTTGACAAGTGACAGGATGTGGAGAGCTGGGTTTTGCACCGCTGACCCCAGTGTTGACTATTCTCTGGTGGGTTGTAGCTGTGAAAGGCTCTCCCCCATTCCCACCCTCATTACTGTGTCAAGTTGTGTACTTAGCCTCGTTAGAGCCACGCCTCATAAATCAGCCTGCCTTCCTTCTCTGAGGTGGGAACAGCTTCCTGCAGTCCCTCACACAGACCCTTGATTTCAGGTAATAACCCACTGAGGCCAGCAAGTGACACAAGACCAGGGAGACCACATCCTAATATCCCCAAGTATTTATTTTTTGAAGTAGAACCTAAGGATGGTCTTTGGGAACTGACTCTGGAGGACAGGACCTCAGGGAGTCTCATGTGTCCTTGTGTCCTTATGTCTTTGTGCCTCACCATGGACATAAATAGTTCAGTAGTTACGATCTCTGGCAGACTGTATGCCGTATCAAATGGGATGGAACTGAAACACACATGCACCTTATCTTTTGTCAGCCAGCAGTCACTCACATAAGTGAGGCATATTCCCTGCATCACACCTTGAAGACCAAAGCTTGTCAAAATCCCCTTTTCCTTGGACACGACCATGAGTACCTGTGTGTGTCAGTCTGGGGATCACAGTGGAGGACAGATACCTACTGGCCCTAACTGCATGGGCTTGGTTACAGACAAATCCATAGGAAGGTATAACACCACAAGTGAAGGTCTGGGTGGAGGAGGTGCAGGGGCAGAGAACATAGTCTGGGGCCCAGGAAAACTTGTCAGAATTGTAGTTTAGTCCCAAAGGAAGAACAGCTACATCCAAGAGAGGAAGGGACAGCTGAGCGGGCATGACAGCGAAGGTGCCATCTAAAGGGTGTGAACGTGCCTGAGGGTCATGACAGCCAGATTCTCCTCAGCCCAGTATGCCCGCCTCATTGCTATAGAGTGGATGTTGAGTGAGTAGCTCAAGAATAGAGCGATTGTGGGTCTGTGCTGTCTGAAGCCTGGTCTTCAGCACTGTGGGGGTACAGACAAGGTCATAGTTGAACTGTTTTCTACTACTTTATACCCAGAGCTCTTCATTATGATGTTCTTGGATTTTCCAAGAGTCCTGCAGTCACCTTGCATGCATCCAGCTTTATCGTATGTTTGAAAAACAGGACATACAAATGGACCAAAGACCTCAACATAAAGCCAGCCACACTGAACCTCATAGTAAAGAAAGTGGGTAATACACTTGAACGCATTGGCACAGGAGACCACTTCCTAAATAGAACCCCAGCAGCACAGACACTGAGAGAAACAATTAATAAATGGGGCCGTCTGAGACTGAAAAGCTTCTGTAAAGCAAAGGACACGGTCAACAAGACAAAACACAGCCTACAGAATGGGAAGAGATCTTCACCAACCCCACATCAGAGGTCTGGTCTCCAAAATATACAAAGAACTCAAAAAATTGGTCATCAAAAGAACACATAATCCAATAAAAAAAATGGAGTACAGACCTAAACAGAGAACTCTCAACAGAGGAATCTAAAATGGCTGAAAGACACTTAAGGAAATGTTCAACATCCTTAGTC